>NC_083431.1:1663963-1800411 GCF_020745735.1 Hemiscyllium ocellatum | reverse complement strand
ACTCCCCCCCCACACACACACACTCCCACACACCTACTCCCACACACACACACCTACTCCCACACACACACACACACACATACTCTCACACACACACACACACACACACCTACTCACACACACACACCTACTCCCACACACACACACACCTACTCCCACACACACACACACACCTACTCCCACACACACACACACACCTACTCCCACACACACACACACACCTACTCCCACACACACACACACACACACCTACTCCCACACACACACACACACCTACTCCCACACACACACCTACTCCCACACACACACACCTACTCCCACACACAACACACCTACTCCCACACACACACACCTACTCCCACACACACACACCTACTCCCACACACACACACACACCTACTCCACACACACACACACCTACTCCCACACACACACACACCTACTCCCACCACACACACACACCTACTCCCACACACACACACACACCTACTCCCACACACACACCTACTCCCACACACACACACACACCTACTCCCACACACACACACACCTACTCCCACACACACACACACCTACTCCCACACACACACACACACCTACTCCCACACACACACACACACCTACTCCCACACACACACACACACCTACTCCCACACACACACACACCTACTCCCACACACACACACACACCTACTCCCACACACACACACACACCTACTCCCACACACACACCTACTCCCACACACACACACACCTACTCCCACACACACACACACACACACACCTACTCCCACACACACACACACCTACTCCCACACACACACACACCTACTCCCACACACACACACCTACTCCCACACACACACACACCTACTCCCACACACACACACACACCTACTCCCACACACACACACACACCTACTCCCACACACACACACACACCTACTCCCACACACACACACACACACCTACTCCCACACACACACACACACACCTACTCCCACACACACACACACACACCTACTCCCACACACACACACACCTACTCCCACACACACACACACACCTACTCCCACACACACACACACCTACTCCCACACACACACACACCTACTCCCACACACACACACACCTACTCCCACACACACACACACACACACCTACTCCCACACACACACACACACACCTACTCCCACACACACACACACCTACTCCCACACACACACACACCTACTCCCACACACACACACACCTACTCCCACACACACACACCTACTCCCACACACACACACACCTACTCCCACACACACACACACCTACTCCCACACACACACCTACTCCCACACACACACACCTACTCCCACACACACACACACCTACTCCCACACACACACCTACTCCCACACACACACACACCTACTCCCCCCCCCCCCCACACACACATCCTCAAAGAACTCAATAAAGTTTGTGAGGCATGACCTGCTCCTCACAAAGCCGTGTTGACTGCATTTAATCAAGCCATGCTCTTCCAGATGGTCATAAATCCTATCCCTCAGAATCCTTTCTAACACCTTACAGACGACAGACGTGAGACTGACTGGTCTGTAATTGCCGGGGATTTCCCTATTTCCTTTCCTCAAGAGAGGAATTACATTTGTCTCTCTCCAGTCCTCAGGTATGACTCCGGTGGAGAGCGAGAATGCGAAGATCTTCGCAAGTGGCGAAGCAATCGCATTTCTCGTTTCCCAAAGCAGCCGAGGACAAATCTGGTCCAGGCCAGGCGACTTGTCAATCTTAATGTTTGACAAAATTTTCAGCACATCAGCTTAGTCTATCTATCCATTCCAGCCTGCACACCTGCTCTTCAATGGTTTCATTCACTACAAACAGGAGACTGTACACACACACATGGGGTACAAGAAGCCATTGATACACACTCACTGACAAATGCGTCCACACTGTACATCTGAAGATTATCATTCGGCGATCTCTGACACTTAGTTATTTAATGAATTTCAAACAGTTCAATGTATTTTTACAAACATTTGGCAGACTCGAACCGTGAGGAGGCAGCACTGCCAGTTCCATCTGTAGCTCTTGAGTATAGCTTCAGTTACAATGCTCCTTAAGTTGACTGAGTGGTATCTGATGTGTTTCCCTGGGAGGAGCCTGGGTGGAGACATCGCTCGGTTGGTCGAGGATCCCGTCACTCTCTGTGATACAATTTGGGAGACCTAGCAAACTGGCTTGGAAGAGTCTGTAGGCAGGACTTCATTGCCCTCAACTCTACCACCATCTCATGTTCAGCCCCACAGTGTAGCAAGAGCAGGTTCTCAGCCTGTTCAGTAACATTTAATGCTTCATCGACAACATGTCTACAAATGAAAGGAAGAAATGGTCAGGCCGGGCAGATGAGAGTCTTTGTGTATGAGTGAGTGCGAGACTGAAAGATTATCTGAGTGCGAGTGCGAGGGTGTGAGGAAGTGTGTCTGTGAGTGACAGAGACAGCGCATAAGAGGAAGAGAGTGAGTGAAAGCACATGTGAGAGATGTTAAGAGTTTGAGACTGTGTGTGTAAGGGTGAGAGAGTGAAGTTGAGACTGTGTGTGTACAAGTGAGAGTATGTGGGTAAAAAAGTGAGAATGAATGAGTGTTAGGTGGATGTGGCAGGAGGGAGATAGGATGTCACTGCTACTTTTGGGCTGCCCATTCCTCCCTAGTCTGTGCCCATTACACTGTAATCAGTGTGAGCTATTTCAGTGCCCAGATTTACCCATTGAAGAGAAGCTGTGCCAGTTTGAAGAGTTCTTTGCCAAGTTCCACACTCTGGGCTCCATACTGAATCCGCACCAACTCCTTGCTCTTCCTCATGTGCCGAGCAGCAGTTAGCCAATCACCTGCAGGAACAGAATTAGCCCAAATCAGTAAAACTGAGGGAGGATCACTGGCACAGACAGGGGAACTCTCAGTCCAGCAAACATCCACCCAACAGACCCAAATATCCCCAAACAGCAAACATTCCCAACCCTCTCCCACTATCCCGATAACACTCCAACCGAACCCCTCCCCCACACCCGACACTCACTCGCCACTATCCTGCAACAAGTTTAACACACTTCCTCATCACAGTCCCTGCTTAACGAGGCCCCTCCCCTCCCCGTATCACAATCCCTGCTTAACGAGGCCCCTCCCCTCCCCGTATCACAATCCCTGCTTAACGAGGCCCCTCCCCTCCCCGTCCCACCCAGCCCCAGTGCCTCTGAGCTTCACACAACAGTCAGAGGGACTGCCCTCACCTTGGGAAGCATGAGTTTGTGCCAGGCAGTCCTGGATCTCTCCTTGCAATGGGTGTTGGTCAGAGACGAGGGTGCAAGCTAACTGCTGACATTCAGAAAGCAACCGAAGGGCTTGATCTGAGAGAAGAAAGGAAACTGGTAAAACTCAGCACAATCACAGAATCCACGTGAAACACGCTTCACCACTTTCCAGTGTCACTGGTTTAAATAACAACTGCTCACTGGTAACTGATCACCGGCCCAAATGCCTGGTCACTGCATTCAGGTGCTTGGTCAGTCACTGCTGGTCCAATGCCCAGCCAGTACTGGACAATGCTCAGATGCCCGGTTGGTATTGGTCAGTCACGACTGAATATCATGTCCAGATAACCGAACAGTACTGGCCTGTGCCCAGATGCCCGGTCAGTCCTGGTCATTGTACCTGGATGCTGAGTACTAAGGTGCCTGGCGAACCCAATCTGCTCTCTCACTGTCTTCACTTGTTGGAAGAGGGCTTGTTTGGAGACTTTGAGACGACAGGAGCTGTTTGGGCATGTGCAATGAGCCTCCTTCGAATCCTGCAAAGAACAAGACTGATTGAGGCAGACTGCAAAGGGAATGGTGACATCATCACCAAACGTCTTCTAGTGCAGTGGGACCTTGTGGAGTTAGATCCAGCCAACCAGTGTCTTGGTAAAACTTGTCAGTGCCACTAGGGGATGAGCCAGGAATGATGCCCCATGATGGAATTTGCTTTCGGAAGTCCTGGGTAGTGCAGCAGGAGAGATGGTCAGCAAACAGAAAACCAATAACTCAGTGCCAACCCAACTAGTGGTCTTCTCCTCACCTGTAACGCGACCCCACAATGAGAGCAGAGGAATGGGCCAGGCACAGAGTCCGTTCCAACATCCCCCTCCTCACGAACACAAGCAGTGCACTGACAGTGAAAGAAATACTGCGATCTCAGGGCCTGCTGTCGCTCCCTCACTGCCATCCGGCTCCAGTGCGGCCCTGGAATCAGCAGAGAGATAGTTGAAGCCAACACATTACACAGTGAGCACTGCTGGGGAAGGGGAAACAGAGAGGAGAGAGAGCAAAGGGACACAGATATGGGAGAGGAGATGGAAAGACTGGGGAAAGCACCTGTGAATTTCAAGCAGGTGTAAACCCCTCGAGCCTGTTCTGCCATTTGATAAAATCAAGGCTGATCTCACTGTCGCCTCCAATCCACATTCCTACCCACCGCTGAGAGCCTTTCACCCTCTCGCTGAACAAGGCCCCAGCCATTTCAATAAAAGCAAAACCCTGGATGCTGGAAATCTGAATCAAATGCAGAGACTGCTGGAGAAACTTACCAGGTTTGGCAGGAAGTGTGAAGAGAGAAAAACAGCTCATGTTTTGAGTCTCTAAGTTTTCCTGAGAACCTGTCCGCCTCAGTCTGCCTTAAAAATATTCACAGAAGCTGCACACAACAGCTTTCCAGGAAGCGAGTTCCAGAGACTCATGACCCTCCCAGAAAAAGGTTCTCCTCATTTCGGTCCCATTGGTCACCTCAGGATTTTTAACAATGACTTCTCGTTCTAAAGGGATGGTGATGGCCTAGTGGCATTATCATTGGATTGTTAATCCAGAGACACGGAGTGTTTTGGGAACTCGGGCTCACATTTTACCACAGCAGATGGCAGAATTTGAACGGAATAAAAACCTGGAATTAAGAATCTAATGATGACCACAAATTTGTTGTCGATTGTCAGAAAAAACAATCGGGTTGACTAACGTCCTTTAGGGAAGGAAACTGCCATCCTTACCTGGTCTGGCCTACATGCCATTCCACACCCACAGCCAATGTGGTTGGCTCTCAACTGCCAAATAATTACTGGTCTGGCCAGTAACACCTTCATCCTGTGAATGAATAAAATAAAAAGATGGAACATTCTTTCTAACATCCTCCCGCCAATACTCTTCAGGAACTTGTACATCAAACAAATCACCTCTTACTCCTCTAAACTCTGGGGGATAGAAGCCTAGACTTTCCTCATAACATATGCCCATTCCAGGTATTAGTCTGAACTTTCTTTAAACTGCCTCTAATACATGTACATTCTTCCTGAAATACAGTGACTGGTACTCGACAGAGTACTCCAGACAAGGTCCCAGCAGTGCCCTGTATAACTGAAGGCCAACTCCCTACACTTGGATTCAATTCCCCTCATGATAAATGATAGCATTCTATTAGTTTTTCCAATTACTTGCTGTGACTAAACTTTGCAATTGATATACAAGGACAGCCAAACTGTTCTGTATCGAGCTCTGCAATCTCTCACCATTTAGAGGTTTCCTTTTATTCTGCCAAAAAGAATTCTACAACTTCCCACATTACACTTTATTTACTACATCTTTGTACACTCCTTTAACCTATTCAGTATCTTTTTATATAACTGCCCTAAGCCCACTTGGAACTGACTTTCCAACCTGTGTGTTGTGAAAGTAGAAAAGGGGAGGGCAGGGAGAAGTCCGAGAGAGGGAGCTATGGAGGGACAGAGCTGACTGTTACCATAGCAGTGTAGCACTTCCTGGCCTGCTGCAATGTGCTGGGAGGCTCTCACAATGATGGTGGTGTTGTGGAATGTGACACTAGTGTTGGGTTCACAGGAATGGTTCAGCAGACTGGCTGTACAATAGAAGGCAGTCGCAATCCTGACCTCTTCCATCTCTGCCACATGGGAATGTCCGCCTCCTGCAACAAGAACAAGTGCTTTAAGATAGGAGTCCTCAGCAGGAAGTGAGCTCACAGTCACAAAGTCAAAGTAAAGCTGTAGGGATCACCAGGCACAAGCAGCTGCACACGATCCTTGGCAATCGTCTCTTTAAGCTGCATAGCCAATTGTTAGGAACGTGGGTGTACTGTACCTTTAAGCAAGTTAAAAGCTAGCACCTGACAGCACCAAGTGTTCAGAAACAAAAGCTACTGGGGTAACTAGGGTAGCTGGTTGCCTGGAAAAGACAAAACAGATTCAAACTAGGCCAATCAGTTTAAATTATACCACAAAAAATACCAAAGTTCAATCCAGTTTGTATTAGTATATTGACAATGTTAAAAGCCAATGACACAATCCGATGCTTTGGGGGTATAAGACCAGGGAAAATTGAACAGTTGAGAGGAGAACTGCCAAGCTACCAGGATGTAAAGACTGCCTGAAAAATAGCTCTCTTAAAGGTACCTTTATCGATCAGTAACCTGTGCAGCAGAATCCCCAAGAACAAGACAGGAATACAGAGAAAACCGAAAGCCACCTGGCTTTGAGATTAGAAGTTTTGTTTTGTAAATTGTAATCGGGGCTTTATCGGACTGGTATTATAGTAGGGAATGTAAAAGATAGCTTGGACAGGAGTTGTAAATATATTTTGGATCAGTGGTGCTGGAAGAGCACAGCAGTTCAGGCAGCATCCGAGGAGCAGCGAAATCCTGACCTGCTGTGCTCTTCCAGCACCACTGATCCAGAATCTGGTTTCCAGCATCTGCAGTCATTGATTTTACCTAGGAGTTATAAATAATTGCTAGTTTATTACTTAAAGTATAACAAAGAATAATTAAGTTGTTAATTTTTACTTGTTCTTGACCTCTTGAATTTTCACAGATTACTGCATGGGATAAATCTTTTCTGTGTTGCAGGTTTTAAATTAGCAGAGGGGTACAGCCAGTGTTGTAACACAAGCAACCACGCGGACAGTCCGTGCATGCTGACTGGCATCTGGGCAGAGTGGTTTCGGGCTCTGGAAGCTGCTGCAGTGCATGGCCTACGCAGTGGCAGGAAAAATAAGAGGGAATGGAGATCCTTTGGCAATCCCACCGGATCAGGCACTGCTCCCAGCACCATTATACACACTCGGCATCAGCAAGGGATTATAGGTTGGTCTTTGGACCTCTCCATTTCAGGATGCTGAGTGTCATTATAACCTTGAACCATGCTCTGAATGGAGAGTCAGAAAGAAGGTGTCTTCTTTGGCACAAGGATCAGAAATCAGATGACACACACCGAAGCTCATTGACAAAAGAAACAAAGGGGACAGGTAAAAATAAAGCTGTCATGTAGTGAGTGGTTGGGATCTGGAATGGGCTTCAACTGAGCCTTTCAAAAGAGAACTGAATAACTATTTCAGGTTTTCTAGCAGTCGGGAGCCAGGGAAGAGGTAGTATGTACATCGCTCCTTCAGAAAGCCAGCATAGATACCACTGACTGACCGACCGACCCCCTCATGTGCTGTAACCATTCTCTGATTCAATGCAGAGTACAATCAGGGCCAGGAATCTCCCTGGTCCATATAGCTCGTTCCCACACTGGCTCGGCAGTACGCTCTCATACAAATCCCATCCAATTGTACAGGCCCTTTGGCCAATGTTCTGCTGAGTAATTATCCTAATTTAAGATCAGCCTAACATACACAGCCCTCAATTTACTGCCATCCACGAGTTTGTAATGTAAATATTGTCACTGCCTCTCCTCCCACCACTGGCAGTGCATCCCACACACCCACCACTCTCTGTGTAAGGAACTACCTCTGACATCTCCACTGTACCTTCCTTCTCCTTGTGACAGCCATTCCTGCCCTGGGGAAGAATCTCTGGCTATCTACTCTATCTAGGCCTCTCATTCCCTTGTACACTTCTATTAAGTCACCTCTCTTCCTTCTTCTCTTCAATGAGAAAAGCCCTTGCTCCCTCAACCACCCTGCAGAAGACATGCCCTCCAGTCCAGGCAGCATCCTGGTAAATCTCCTCCGCACCGTCTCTAAAGAATCTACTTCCTTCCAATAATGAAGCGACTGAAACAGGACACAATATTCCAAGTGTGGTCCAACCAGGGTTTTATGGAGCTGCAACAAAACTTTGCGGCTCTTAAACTCAATCCCCCCGTTAATGGAAGTCAAAGCACCATATGCATTCTTAACAACCTGATCAACTTGGGTGGCAACTTTGAGGGATCTATGTATGTGTACCCCAAGATCCTGCTGTTCCTCCACACTGCCAAGAATCCTGATTTTAACCCTGTATCCAGCATTCAGATGCAACCTTCCAAAATGAATCACTTTGCATTTATCTAGATTAAACTCCATCTGCCACTTCTCAGCCCAGCTCTGTATCCTGTCAATGTCTTGTTGTAGCCTGTAACAGCCCTCGACACTATCTATAACACCACTGACATTTGTGTCATCGGCAAACCTACTAACCCACCTTTACACTACTTTATCCAAGTCATTTATAAAAACTACAGAGAGCAGAGGCCCAAGAACAGATCCCTGTGGGACACCACTGGTCAGTGATCTTCAGGCCAAATACTTTCCATCCACTACAACTCACTGTCTTCTTTCGGCCAGTTAGTTCTGTATCCAGACAGCCAGGTTTCCCTGTATCCCACACCTCCTAACATTTTGAAAGAGCCTACCATGGGGAACCTTATCAAATATCTTACTGAAATCCACGTACATCATTGACTGCTCAGCCATCGTCAACTTGCCTCGTCACATCCTCCAAGAACTCAATAAGACTTGTGCTGCAAGAGCTGCCCCTCACAAAGCCATGATGACTATCTTTAATCAAACTATGGTTTTCCTATCCTTTCCAGTACCTTGCTTACCACAGACGTAAGACTGACCGATCTGTAATCCCAGGGATTTCCCTATTCCCTTTCTTGAAGGGAATACCTCCCTCCAATCATCAAGTACTCCTTCCGTGGAGAATGGGGATGCAATGATCATCGCCAGAGACGCAGCAATCTCATTCCTCGCTTCTCATAGTAACTACGGATATATCTGGTCGTGCCCTGGGGACTTATCTATCTTGACATTTCCCAGAATTTCCAGCATATCCACTTCCTTAATATCAGGATGTAGGTTTGCGCACTGAGCTGGAAGGTTCATTTCCAGATGTTTTGTCATCTACTAGTTAGCATCTTCAGTGGGCCTCGGGGAAAGCACTGCTGATAATTCCTGCTTTCTACTCATATGTTTGGGTTTCTCTGGGTTGGTAATGTCATTTCCTGCGATCATGTCATTTACTATGGTGACATTATTTCCTGTTCTTTTTCTCAGGTGGTGGTAGTTGGGGTCTAACTCTATATGTTTGCTGGAATGCCATGCTTCTAGGAATTCTCATGCGTGTCCCTGTTTGGCTTGTCCTAGGATGGATGTGTTGTCCCAGTGAAGTGGTGTCCTTCCTTATCTGTATGTAAGGATACTAGTGAGAGAGGGTCATGTCTTTTTGTGGCTGGCTGATGTTCATGTATCGAGTTAGACCCCATCTACCACTCCCTGAGAAAAAGAACAGGAAGTGACAGCACCACGGGAGATTATGTCACCACTAGAAATGACATCACCAACCCAAAGAAATCCAAACATATAAACAGAAAGCAGGAATTATCAACATTGCTTCGCCTGGAGGCCCACAGAAGAGGTTACTTAGTAGGTGACAAAACGTCTGGAAATGAACCTTCCAGCTCAGCGAGCAAACCTACATCCAGAACCTAAACTTAAGCTACAAATCTTCTCAAAACTCGCTTCCTTAATATCAATCTGTTCAAGCCTACTAACCTGGTCCATGTGTTCTATCAACAAGGTCCCTCTCTCTAGTAAATACTGAAGCAAAAATCTCATTTAGGGCTAATCCTACCTCTTCAGACCCCAGGCACAAGTTCCCTCCACTATCCTTGATCGGCCCTACCAATCTCTGATCGTTCTCTTATTCCTCACTTAAATGTAGAACGCCTTTGGGTTTTCCGTAGTCCTTCCTGTCAAGGCTTTCTCGTGCCCCCTCCTAGCTCTCCTCAGTTCGTTTTTGAGTTCTTTCCTAGCTACCCTGTAATCCTCTAATGCTGTGCCAGATCCTTGTTTCCTCAACATTAAGCAAGCTTCCTTCTTCCTCTTGATGAGAAGCTCCTCTTCTCTCGTCATCCAAGGCTCCTTCACCTTACCGTTCCTTGCCTGTCTCAGTGGGACAAACTTATCCAACACTCGCCACAAGTGCCCCTTAAACAGCCTCCACATTTCTGTTGTGCCTTTCCTGTAGAACACTTGTTCCCAATTTATACTCCACAGCTCCTGTCTAATAGCAGTATAATTTCCCCTCCCCCAACTAAATACCTTCCCTTACTGTCTGTTCCTATCTCTCTCCATGGCTATGGTAAAGGCGAGGCAGTTGTGATCACTGTCCCAGAAATGCTCTCCCACCGAGTGATCTGACATCTGAGTGATCTGGCGTGGCTCATTGCCTAGCACCAAATCCGATACGCTCCCCCCCCCCCCCCCAGTTGGCCTAGCTACATATTGGGTCAGCAATCCTTCCTGGACACACCTGACCAAAATCAGATCCATCCACACCATCTGCACTAAGAAGGTTCCCATCAATATCGGGGAAGTTGAAGTCACCCGTTACAGCTGCACCGTTCCAAGGCTCTCCAGCCTGATCTTCCATCTCTTTGCTGCTGCTATGGGGGGGGTCTATAGAAAACACCCAATGAAGTGGCTGCCCCTTTCCTGTTACTGACTTCCACCCGTACTGACTCAGTAGACAAACCCTCCTCAACAAGCTGCTTTTCTGAAGCTGTGATGCCCTCTCTAACAATGCTACTCCCCCTCCTATTTTACCCCCTCCCTGTTCTTTTTAAAAGATCTAAACCCTGGAACATCCAGCAACCAATCCTGCCCCTGTGAAATCCATCACTCCTTGACAGCAGGCTCTCAGGCCATCCTGTGCCCTGGTACATACCTGTGACTCTGAGTGCAGTGATAGCCTGAGCATTACACTCCAGCTGGAGGAGGTGTTGGAGCAATGCCACTCCCAGTGTCCTCAGTCCCTGGTCTTGGGCAATAATTGCATCCTGCTCCACCAACCGTGACTCCAGCCCCATTCGCCTGATCTCCTGGCACACAGCTGCTGCGGTAAGACCACAGAGGAAGCGGTGCTCTGGTGTTTGCAATCTGGTGTGGGTCAGGAGACTGTGGATCATCTGGTAACGGCTCTGAGCGCCCCTGGGCATCCCATCGCCAACCCCTGACATCCCAGAAAAACAACTGCTCAGTTCCACTTTGTGGTCTGGATTGTGCCTCACGCTGCATTCACCAATTGACCTTTGGTCAGGTCCACTCTCCAACTTTTCTGCTCTCTGTACCTCCTGTATACCTGCCAGCAGCACGGTGCGGAGTGCAAGCTGGGTGAATGTGCCCAGTGCAAACAGGAATCCCCCAAGTCCGCATTCCAGCCAGTGATACTGATTCCAGGCCTGCTCTCGACACAGCTCACTGCAGTAACTGCTGAAGCTACAGGTCAGACAGGGGACAGGGAGCTCAGTCCCCTCAAGGCAGTGGTGACAGTACACATCCTCATTGGAGAACGGCTCTCTACTGGCTCCCTCTGGGATCAGCACAGCTGTAAAGGCTTCCTCCTGGAGCAAGACCTCTCCTGGCCTCAGCTCCTCCGTTGCTACCAAATGGCGGCCCCGGGAACTGTCAGAGCGCACGGCGATGGACGGAGATATTTCGCACAGAGTTCCTGAGGTCTTTGTCTGTCCACAAGGGGCCCCTTCTGTTGTGGCCTGGTTCTGCATCCTGGCTCTCCCTCTGCCTCTTGCACTGAGGTGTTCTCTGCTGCAGAGGTCAGAGGCTCCATCGGCTTGGCCCAAACGCTGTAAGCAGGCTGCACGGCGTGCCAGGATTTTATGTAGCAGCTCATGGGGATAATTGTGTTCCTGAGCTCTCTCAATATCCACCAGACATTCCTGGATAGAGACAGGGGAAAACGCGTTGGTCGGTGTTTTCAAGGACAGAGCCAAAAATCACCCTCTATCTGACCCTTACCCGAACTGCCCCAATTCGCCCCCAACACCCACCCTCCCTAACTCCTTCAGTCTGACTCCCTCAGCCCATCTCCCCTCTCCGACTACCCCCACCCCAAATCCCTCAGCCAACTCCCTCATTCCAACTTAAGACCATAAGACATAGGAGTGGAAGTAAGGCCATTCGGCCCATCAAGTCCACTCCGCCATTCAATCATGGCTGATGGGCATTTCAACTCCACTTACCCGCATTCTCCCCGTAGCCCTTAATTCCTCGAGACAACAAGAAGCTATCAATTTCTGCCTTGAAGACATTTAGCGTCCCGGCCTCCACTGCACTCTGCGGCAATGAATTCCACAGGCCCACCACTCTCTGGCTGAAGAAATGTCTCCGCATTTCTGTTCTGAATTGACCCCCTCTAATTCTAAGGCTGTGTCCACGGGTCCGAGTCTCCTCGCCTAATGGAAACAATTTCCTAGTGTCCACCCTTTCCAAGCCATGTATTATCTTGTACGTCTCTATTAAGTCTCCCCTTAATCTTCTAAACTCCAATGAATACAATCCTAGGATCCTCAGCCGTTCCTCATATGTTAGACCAACCATTCCAGGGATCATCCGTGTGAATCTCCGCTGGACACGTTCCAGTGCCAGTATGTCCCTCCTGAGGTGTGGGGACCAAAACTGGACACAGTACTCCAAATGGGGCCTAACCAGAGCTTTATAAAGTCTCAGTAGCACATCTCTGCTTTTACATTCCAACCCTCTTGAGATAAGAGACATCATTGCATTCGCTTTCTTAATCACGGACTCAACCTGCATGTTTACCTTCAGAGAATCCTCGACTAACACTCCCAGATCCCTTTGTGCTTTGGCTTTACTAATTTTCTCACCATTTAGAAAGTAGTCTATGCTTTTATTCTTTTTGCCAAAGTGCAAGACCTCGCATTTGCTCACGTTGAATTCCATCAGCCATTTCCTGGACCACTCTCCCAACCTGTCTAGATCCTTCTGTAGCCTCCCCACTTCCTCAGTACTACCTGTCTGTCCACCTAACTTCGTATCATCTGCAAACTTCGCTAGAATGCCCCCAGTCCCTTCATCCAAATCATTAATATATAATGCGAATAGCTGCGGCCCCAACACTGAACCCTGCGGGACACCGCTCGTCACCGGCTGCCATTCTGAAAAAGAACCTTTTATCCCAACTCTTTGCCTTCTGTTAGACAGCCAATCCTCAATCCATCCCAGCAGCTCACCTCGAACACCATGGGCCCTCACCTTGCTCAGTAGCCTCCCGTGTGGCACCTTATCAAAGGCCTTTTGAAAGTCTAGATAGACCACATCCACTGGGTTTCCCTGGTCTAACCTACTTGTCACCTCTTCAAAGAATTCCAACAGGTTTGTCAGGCATGACCTTTCCTTACTAAATCCATGTTGACTTGTTCTAATCAGACTCTGCTCTTCTAAGAATTTAGAAACCTCATCCTTAATGATGGATTCTAGAATTTTACCAACAACCGAGGTTAGGCTAATTGGCCTATAATTTTCCATCTTTTGTCTTGATCCTTTCTTGAACAAGGGGGTTACAACAGCGATCTTCCAATCATCCGGGACTTTCCCTGACTCCAGTGACTCTTGAAAGATCTCAACCAATGCCTCTGCTATTTCCTCAGCCACCTCTCTCAGAACTCTAGGGTGTATCCCATCGGGGCCAGGAGATTTATCAATTTTAAGACTTTTTAACTTTTCTAGCACTATCTCTTTCGTAACGGCAACCATACTCAACTCAGCCCCGTGACTCCCTTTAATTGTTGGGATATTACTCATATCTTCCACTGTGAAAACTGACGCAAAGTACTTGTTAAGTTGTCCTGCTATTTCCTTATCTCCCATCACTAGGCTTCCTGCATCAGTTTGAAGTGGCCCAATGTCTACTTTTGCCTGTCGTTTGTTTCTTATGTACTGAAAGAAACTTTTACTATCATTTCTAATATTACTGACTAACCTATCTTCATATTTGATTCTCTCCTTCCTTATTACACTCTTTGTTATCCTTTGTTTGTTTTTGTAGCCTTCCCAATCTTCTGATTTCCCACTGCTCTTAGCCACTTTATAGGATCTCTCTTTTTCTTTAATACATTTCCTGACTTCCTTTGTCAGCCATGGCTGTCTAATCCCTCCCCGGATAATCTTTCTTTTCTTGGGGATGAACCTCTCTACAGTGTCCTCAATTATACCCACAAACTCCTGCCATTTTTGCTCTACTGTCTTCCCGGTTAGCCTCTGCTTCCAGTCTATTTTTGTCAGTTCCTCTCTCATGCCCTCATAATTACCTTTATTTAACTGTAACACCATCACATCCGATTTTGCCTTCTCTCTTTCAAACTCCAGACTGAACTCTACTATATTATGATCGCTACTTCCTAAGGGTTCCCTTACTTTAAGATCTTTTATAAAGTCTGGTTCATTGCAAAGCACTAGGTCCAGAATAGCCTGCTCCCTTGTGGGCTCCATGACAAGCTGTTCCAAAACTTCTTCAGTCTGACTCCCACCACCCCAATGCCCTCAGCCCACCTCCACCCCCCCCACCCTGACTCCCTTAGTCCAACTCCATCCCCCCACCCTGCACGCAGTCCAACTGCCTCAGCCAGATTCCATCACCCATGAACATTGATCGTGTGCCCAACTTCTCCCGAGCTGAGGAGGGTTGCCTGTGACTTGCTTGGTATCGCTGTAGCTGGTACAGTGCTGCTGAGCGGTTGGCATAGAGCAGTGCAGCCTGGGGGGAGTGTGTGGAGCTGTGGTGAAGTCCCTGAAAACAGAGAGAGAGAGAGAGAGAGAGCCTGTCAGAGGGCACAACACGAGAGGCAGGCAGTAAGTAATAAATGCCCGCGCACCACACAGGAGAATGGACTCAGAACTGGAAAATGGGGCTGAGACACAGAGTTTAAGGATCTGTTTGGGCTCAGAGAAGCCACCCTGGAGTGTGTGAATCCAGTCTGGGATCGCCAGTCTGTTCAAGGTTGAATCCAGGGGTCAACAACTTGGACAAGAGTGTCCTGACCAATGACTGTAGGTTGAGAGTTGGGGAGCAGGTTAATAGTTCCAACTGTACCTTCGAATACAAGGCCACAGCGTGAGCGTAGTCCTTCAGCCTGAACTGGGCGTTCCCCCGCTGCTTGAATTCCAGTTCAACTGCGGGATCTTTCTGTGTTGAGTACTGCGCACTCAGCTGGGCTAAAATGGCCATTTCCTTCAAACTGGTCAGACCAATAATTACGTTAACTTTTTCATTGCCAGATATCACCATGTTGTTCCATCATTCCAGCACAACCCCGAACTCACCAACAAAAGAACACAGCAGATATACACACACCATCTTCCCACCCGCCCCAAACCCCCACACCCCACCCAAGACCATAAGCTACATCTGACCCACTGAGTTACCTTGGCCATTCAGTGAGGCCATGGCTGATTTGATAATCTTCAGTTCCACTTTCCTGCCATTTCCCTCAATCCTTGATTCCCTGATTAATTAAGATCTGTCATCACTGAATCATGGAATCCCTAGTAAGGAAGGTCATCCAGCCCAACAATCCCACAATGCCCCATACTGAGCCTCCAAAGACCCTCCTACCCAGGCACCCCCCTCGTCGCTCAAGCAATCTATCCCTAAAACTCTACATTTCTCATGGCTACACCTAGTCTGCAGATTTCTGGACACTATAGGGAATTTGGTGTGGCAATCCACCGAACTTGCACATCTTTGGTCTGTGAGAAGCACCTGGATAAACCCACACAGACACGGGAAGAACATACAAACTCCACACAGACAGCTGCCCAAGGCTGGAATTGAATCCATGTCCCTGGTGCTGTGAGGCAGCAGTGCTAACCACTGAGCCACCATGCTGCCCATATCCCAGACTGGAATATATTTAACCACCCCAGCCTGATCAACCACCTGCGGTGAAGAAATGTGTGACCCCTTATTCTCAGATTCAGTCCTAAACACTCCCACAGGGGGAACAACCTGTCTGCATCTACACTGTCAAGTCTTCTAATAAGCTTGTACGTTTCAACAAGGTCATCTCTCATTTTTCAAAACTCCAATAGGTACAGGCCCAATGTACTTAACTGCTCCTCCCAAGCTAATCCGTACCTGGGATTAAAGTCGTGAACCTTCCCTGCACTGACTCAATGCCAGTCTAGCTTTCTTTAGACAAGGGGCCCCAAAAGTGTTCACAGTATTCTGGGTGTGGTCTGACGAGTGCTTTGAATAATTTTAGCTAAACCTTCTTACTTTATATTTTGTTCCCTTTCAGAAAGGACCAACAGTCCATTTGCATTCCCTAATACTTAAGCTGAATACTAGCTTCTTGTAATTCAAATGATTCTTGATGGGCCAAAGAGTTGTTGTCGAGTCAATTGGCGTGGAGGCAAAACAAACAGCAAATGAAACAGACACTGCTAGGAGTAGTGTACAGACCCCCAACCAGCTCCCACACTATAGGAAAGGGTAGAAATCAACACATAATAGGAGCATGTAAAAGAATATAACAATGATAATGGGTGAATTTAATCCTCAGGTCGATTAAGTTAATCAAGTTGAAAAGGGTGGCTATGACAACAAATTCTGCACTCGGGATACTTTGCTAGAGCAATGTGTCATGGGGCTAACCAGGGAACAGGCCGTCTTATATCTGGGAATGGGGAATGAGTCAGGTTTAATAAATGACCTCTAAGTAAAACGTCACCAACGCTTCACCCAGACGCTCACTGATAATGGTACCTAATATGGTGATGCAATGTCTGAAAAACCTTCCAGCTCAGTGAGCAAACCTAGATCCAGAACCTCAACCTGAGCCACAAATCTTCTCAAAACTCGCTATTCATCCTCTCCCTGTAGCTAAAATCCTCCATTCCTGGCAACATCCTTGTAAATCTTTTCTCAACCCTTTCAGGTTTTACAACATCTTTCCGATAGGAAGGAGACCAGAATTGCACGCAATATTCCATCAGTGGCCTAGCCAATGTCCTGTACAGCCGCACATGACCTCCAACTCTTATGCTCAATGGTCTGACCAATAAAACAAAGCTACCAAACATCATCTTCACTACCTGTGATCCTACTTTCAATGAATTATGAACCTGCCCGCCAAGGTCCCTTGATAGAATTTAGTATTCTGTTTGAGAGTGAGAAACTTGGGTAGGAAACAACTTTGTTTAAGTCAAAGGGAATTATAATAGAGTTAGCTCTCGTGAACTGGATGGATAGAATAGCAGGAATGGCAGTGCACGAGCCAGGCCAAAAATTTAAGGCGGTAACTTATGACTCTCAGCAAAATTACATTTCAGTAAGGAGGAAAGATTTGAAGAGAGAGAGCATGAGTCCCCAGAATAATATAGATAGATTAGTTAGATGGTCTGAACAATGGCAAATGATATTTAATCTTGAAAAGTGAGAGGTGATGCATTTGGGAAGGACTAACAAGGCAAGGGAGTAAATGTTGAATGATAGGAACCTAGGAAGTATAGAGGGTCAGAAGGACTTTAGTGTGCATGTCCATAGCTCCTTAAACGTAGCAGGACAGGTAGATGAGATGGTTAAAGCATATGAGATACTTACCTTGATTAAAATACTAAATACAAGAGCAAGGAACTGTATAATACATTGGTTAGGCTACAGCTGAAATACCAGAGAGTACAGTAAGGCATAGACCAAATGTAGGTAAATGAGTGAAGTATAGTTTTGTTTGTTGGTCAATGATACGTGTTTTGGGCAGAAGGGGCTGTTTCTATGCTGTATGATTAATGAACTCTGGAGAAAGTGACGACTGCAGATGCTGGAAATCAGTATTGAGAGTGTGGTGCTGGAAAAGCACAGTTTTAGCAGCATCTGAGGAGCAGGAGAGTCGATGTTTTGAGCATAAGCCCTTCACCAGGAGGTGATGCCTCTTCCGAGGATGCCTACCTTGAAGAAGTTCTCTCTCTCTCTCTCTCTCTCTACAAGCAATGATTCTCTTTGCAGACCCTCCGCTCCACAATAACAACCACGCTCCACCACCTCCCCTTCCTGCAGCCAGCCCTGCCTCAGCTTAGAGCCACACTCTCCAGGACCTGCAGCTCTCTATCCTCAGGAGAACAAACACACTCCAACACCCGCTGCTTCTGGTATCAATGTGGGGGATCGATCATCAATCACAGCTTCACTCTCTCTCCCCCCTGTCCGGGTAAACTCCCTGGGTCTGACCAGATCACACCCCCACCCCCTCACCCCCACCCCCTCACCCTCCCCATCGCCCCGCCCCCACCCCCTCACCATCACCATCACCCCCACCCCCACACCATCGCCCCGCCCCCACCCCCTCACCATCGCCCCGCCCCACCCCCTCACCCCATCGCCCCACCCCCCCGCCGTTCGGCCCGCTGGCTCTATTCTGGATTAGTGACGCTGGAATAGCACAGCAGGTCAGGCAGCCTCCGGGTAGCAGGAGGGTCAGGCTCCGTGCCTGATGGCGGGATGGCCCCCTCCCCCCGCCCCATCCCCGGTGTGCCGGCCTGTGAACAGGATCCCGGACTGACCGGAGTAGCCGCCCGCACAGCCTCAGGGTATCCGCCATCCCCGGGCTCTCCTCCAGCTGACGCCGGTCCCGGGCCCCCAGCTCCCGCCAACAATCCCCACAAAACCGCCGCCATTCCGCCTCCATCCGGGCCTCACTGACCCGGAAACACTCTGCACCCGGAAGTGACGTCAACAGCACCGGCCGCGCGGAATACCATCACACACACACTGAGCCCCGGGGTCAGGGAGGGAGGGGGGTGGGGTCAGGGAGTGGAGGTGAGGGTGGGGTCAGGGAGTGGGGGTGGGGTTAATTAGTGATTGGTGGGGTCAGGGAGTGGGGTCAGGGAGTGGGGGTGGGGTTAATTAGTGATGGGGGGTCAGGGAGTGAGGGTGGGGTGTGGGGTCAGGGTGTGAGGGGGGGTCACGGAGTGGGGGTGGGGTGAATTAGTGATGGGGGGTCAGGGAGTGAGGGTGGGGTCTGGGGTCAGGGAGTGGGGGTGGGGTGTGGGGTGTGGGGATAATTAGTGATGGGGGGGGGGGGGGTCAGACTTGGATGAGGTTTCTATTGTTCCTTTGTGAAATTGGACACAAACCAATCATTGAGTGTGTATGAGAGAGACAGCCTGGGAGACCCATGTTAAATCAAACTGAAAATGGTAGCTTTTATGCAAATATTATGTTACTTTTATTTATCATGAACGTGTCACCCACAGCGGGTCAGAATAATCTACAGGTGTAAAACAATTTATTATCAAGCAAAAAAGGTTACTAATAACCAGAGGAGTGTATGAAATGCTAATCACAGTCAATACCACTGCTGAGGCACACTCCAAAATCAGGCTCCAGTGTAGATCCTTACACAGCAACAGATTCACCAGACTCCTGCTGGTGTTCCCTGCTTGGTTATCAACTGTTTGCTGCCCCAAAGTCTCAATATCCGTGCAACTACAGTAGATCCAGGAGTAGGAGGTTGGAGCTCCAGGAATAAACAAGACAAATGCACCATGCGAGGGACGGAATGCAAGGGATGGGCAGCCAACAGTGCTTGTACACATATACACAGGACAGGACAATAGAGGGTGGCTTCCCCATCTTGCACCAGGCATATAGCGGTATAAAGGTCAAACTTCAAACGGGAGTCACTGTGTGGTGTTTTCTTCATCTTGATTTTATTTTGGTCAATTGTCTCGAGTTGAGGGATTCCGAGGGTCCCAACATAGGATCTCTACACATCAGTGGAATAGTAGAGGGTATTTCGCTTGAGTTCAGTGATGGAGATTGGGGGATGCTGCAGGTAATATAACAGAACCTGCACCTATGAGAACACAAACAAACAGTGTTAATGCCCACAGCGAGATCCTCCTACCCTCACTCCACAGTACTCTCCCCTTGTCCCAATGGTATCCCCTCCAGCCATTAACGTCAACCTGCCACCAATAGTTCTCAGTTGAATGTGTGGTGCTGGAAAAGCACAGCAGGTCAGGCAGTATCCGAGTAGCAGGAGAATCAACGTTTCAGGCATTAGCCCTTCTGCAGCTCGGATGCTGCCTGACCTGCTGTGCTTTTCCAGTACCACACTCTCAACTCTGACCTCCAGCATCTGCAGTCCTTTCTCCAAACTGATATTTCTCAGTCAGGCCTTAGTCCATGTTTTTGTGGCCAACTATATTGCCCTGTGCCTCCCAATGTCCGTCCACAATGCAACAGGCCCTTGTCCCACTTCCTTCCCAAGGGCAGTTTAAGGATAGGCAACGAATGCTGCTCTAGCCCTCTTATAGTCTAACAGGTTTAATTGGAAGCACTAGCTTTCGGAGCGCCGCTCCTTCATCAGGTAATAACCACCTGGTGAAGGAGCATCACTCTGAAAGCTAGTGCTTCCAATTAAACCTGTTGGACTATAACCTGGTGTTGTGTGATTTGTAACTTTGTACACCACATTCCAACATCGGCATCTCCAAATCATGTTCCAGCCATGACAGTCTGCCCTGACAGGAACAGAACAAAATGAAAGATGGCACTCTGTGCATCTTCTAATCGACACACACCTTGGGCCTAGGGCCAGTTGCAGGTTTCTGCCTGGTTCTCTCTCACTCCCTGCAGCTTCTTCCCCTTAAGGCTGCTGTTCCATTCCAGCTCTGACCACTCAGTCGAGTGTCTGAGGGCAGATCAGGCTCGGGGAAGCTGTTAACTGCCAGAAGGAAGAAAGAATACAAGCAAGGCACTCAGACCAAGTTGTAGCTCCAACTCTGATGACCGCAGTTCAGACCACTCCCTTCCACTGAGACCAGCTGGATTGCTAGCTTTCCACATGCTCCTGTCCACAGGTGGCCAAGCCCTGAGAGGTGTGCAAGGGCTGAGTGAATGGACTGTACCTGTGCCATGACTTCATGAGACCAGATGTCGGACACAATGTTCGCATGCACTTTGTGTTCTGTTTCTGATGGTCTGAGCAGGGTGGGACCAAACACTGTTGCCAGATTGTGTACAGACATTTTATTCACAGGTTCCTTCTCTGCAACCCTGGGATGGAAAAAGAGAGGAGTGTAAACTTGCAGAGGACATACAAACTGATTGTGAAAGCTTCCATCCATATGTGAAGAGAACAATTCGTGAAGACAAATGTAGGTCCCTCCCAGTCTGTATATGATTAGATTCACTACAGTGTGGAAATAGGCCCTTCAGCCCAACAAGTCCACACCGACCCTCCGAAGAGTAACCCACCCAGACCCAACAAGGGAAGTTATAAAAGGAAACAATGTAATGGCAGACTAATTAAATAACTTCATAAGATATAGGAACAGAAATAGGCCATTCAGCCCATCAAGTCTGCCCCACCAGTCAGTGCGACCATAGCTGATCGGATAATCCTCAACTCCACTTTCCTGCCTTGTTCCTGCCTTCTACAGGCCTCCAAATAGTGCAAGGGATGTAGAGGGAAGGACAGCAAAAATGATTCTGGATAGGAGAGAGGATAACAGGGCAGTTGTTATGTGGGACTTCAACTTTCCAAATATTGACTGGAAATACTATAGTTTTCGATGGGTCAGGTTTTGTCCAAAATGTGCAGGAGGGTTTCCTGACAGTACGTAGACAGGCCAACAAGGGACGAGGCCGCATTAGATTTGGTACTGGGGAATGAAGCCGGCCGGTGTTAGACTTGGAGGTAGGTGAGCACTTTGATGATAGTGGCCACAATTTGGTTATGTTTACTTTAGCGATGGAAAGGGATAGATATATAACACAAGGTAAGAGTTATAGCTGGGGGAAAGGCAATTACGATGCCATTAGGCAAGATTTAGGAAGCATAGGATGGGGGAGGAAACTGCAGGGGATGGACACATTAGAAATGTGGAGCTTATTCAAGGAACAGCTACTGTGTGTTCTTGATAAATATGTACCTGTCAGGCAGGGAGGAAGTGATCGAGCGAGGGAGCCGTGGTTTACTAAAGAAGTTGAATCTCTTGTCAAGAGGAAGAAGGCAGCTTATGTTCGGATGAGATGTGAAGGCTTAGTTAGGGCACTTTGGAGTTACAAACTAGCAGGAAAGACCAAAAGAAAGAGCCAAGAAGAGCCAGGAGGGATATGAGATGTCATCGGCAGGTAGGATCAGGGTAAACCCCAAGGCTTTCTATAGGTATATCAGGAATAAAAGAATGACTAGAGAAAGATTAGGACCAATCAAGGATTGTAGTAGGAAGTTGTGTGTGGAGTCGGAGGAGATAGGGGAAGCATTAAATTAATATTTTTCATATTGGAAATAGACAATGTAGTCGAGGCGAATACGGAGATACAGGTTACTAAACTAGACCAGATTGAGGTTCACAAAGAGGAGATGTTAGCAATTCTGGAAAGTATGAAAATAGATAAGTCCCCTGGGCTGGATGGGATTTATCCTAGGATTCTCTGGGAAGCCTGGGAGGAGATTGCCGAGCCTTTGACTTTGATCTTTTTGCCGTCATTGTCTACAGGAATAGTGCCAGAAGACTGGAGGATAGTAAATGTTGTCCCCTTGTTCAAGAAGAGGAGTAGAGACAACCCTGTAATTATAGATCAGTGAGCCTTACTTCAGTTGTGGGTAAAGTGTTGGAAAAGGTTATAAGAGTTAGAATATCTAATGATCGAGAAAGGAGTAAGTTGATTAAGGATAGTCAACATAGTTTTGTGAAGTGCAGGTCCTGCCTCACAAACCTTACTGAGATTTTTTAGAAGGTGATCAAACAGGTGGATGAAAGTAAAGTGGTTGATGTGGTGTATATGGATTTCAGTAAGGTGTTTGATAAGGTTCCCCATGGTCGGCTATTGCACAAAATACAGAGGCATGGGATTGAGGGTGATTTAGTGGTTTGGATCAGAAATTGGCGAGTTGAAAGAAGACAGAGGGTGGTGGTTGATGGGAAATGTTCATCCTGGAGCTCAGTTACCAGTGGTGTACTGCAAGGATCTGTTTTGGGGCCACTGCTGTTTGTCATTTTTATAAATGGCTGAGATGAGGGTGTAGAAGCATGGGTTAGTGTCATCCACAAATGTACTGCTGAAGGATGTTGCAGGTTACAGAGGGACATAGATAAGCCGCAGAGTTGGGCTGAGAGGTGGCAAATGGAGTTTAATACAGAAAAGTGTGAGGTGATTCACTTTGGAAGGAGCAACAGGAATAAAGAGTACTGGGCTAATGGTAAGATTCTTGGCAGAGTAGAAGAGCAGAGAGATCTCGGTGTCCATGTACATAAATCGATGAATGTTGCCACCCAGGTTGATAGGGCTGTTAAGAAGGCATATGGTGTATTAGCTTTTATTGGAAGAGGGATTGAGTTTCAGAGCCATGAGGGCACGTTGGAGTTGTACAAAACTGGTGCGGCTGCATTTGGAGTATTGCGTACAGTTCTGATCACTGCATTATGGGAAGGATGTGGAAGCTTTGGAAAAAGTTTACAGGAGATTTTCCAGGATGTTTCCTGGTACGGAGGGAAGGTCTTATGAGGAAAGGCTGAGGGACTTGGGGGTGTTTTTGTTAGAGAGAAGACGGTTGAGAGGTGAGTTAATTGAGACATACAAGATCATCAGAGAATTAGATAGGGTGGACAGGGAGAGCCTTTTTTCCTCGGGTAGTGATGGCTAGCATGAGGGGGCATAGCTTTAAATTGAGGGGTGATAGATATAGGATAGATGTCAGAGGTAGTTTATTTACTCACAGAGTAATAGGTATATGGAACACACTGCTGCAACAGTTGTAGATTCACCAACTTTAAGGGTTATTTAATGGAACGGTGTAGGTTAGATGGGCTTCAGATTGGTTCCATAGGTCAGCACAACATTGAGGGCTGAAGGGCCTGTTCTGTGCTATAATGTTCTATGTTCCCCATACCCTCTATTCTTCTACTGATTAACCATCTATCTATCTCAGTCATGAATACACCTAAGGATCCAGCCTCAACAGTTGGTCTGCAGTAAAGAATTCCCCTCCGAGAAGAGAAATTCGTTTTCATCTCTATCTTAAATGTTTGACCCCGAGTCTGAAATGATGCTCTCTAGTCTGAGACTGTCTCACAAGGGGAAACAACTTCTCTGCATCTACCCTGTCAAGCCTTCCAAGAATCTTGTATGTTTCAATAAGTTCATTCTTCTAAACTTCAATCAGCACAGGCACAACCAACTCAATCTCTCCTCATAAGACAGTCCCTCCACACTCAGGATTAGCCAAATGAACTTTCTCTGGACTCAGCCTATCTTTCCTTTGATAGGAATCCAACTATTCCAACTGTGACCTGACCATTGCTGTGGACAGCTTTAGCAAAGCCGCACTCCTTTTATTCCGTTGCCTTTGAAAGAAAGGCCAATATTCCAACTGCCTTCCCTATTACCCACTGAAATTGGATGCTAGCTTTCTGGGATACATGGACAAGGACTTCCAATCACTCTGCTCCATTCTCTGGTGCCATCTTAGTGTACAAAAGACAGGATTAAAAACAGAAGCAGCAATAAAAGAAACCGTTAAAAGAAATGTCCAGATCACTCCTCGCCGCCAGAAAAACAAAGCCAGAAACTCCATCCCTCAGCCTACGAAAACCTCTCCAATCTCTATTAGTTAGCCAATCGTCTATCCATGTTAATTTAATATACCATCTTCAACACCATGAGTCTTATCTTCCTAAGTAGCCTAATGTGTGGTACCTTATCTAATACCTTCTGAAAATTCAAATCTATTCCATCCACTGTTTCCCCTTTACCTCCTGGAGGAACCGAAGTTTGTCAGGTATAATTTCCCCTCCATGCTGACTCTGCCTGATCAGAGGTGTTTCTCAATGTTCTGCTGCTACATCCTTTATAATTCACACCACCATGTTCCCACTAACATATGTTCAGCTAACTGGGTCTACACTCACCTGTTGTTTTGTCTCTTTTCAAATAAAGGTGTTACGTTAGCGGTTTTCCTATCCTGTGGAATGTTTCCAAAAATCTAAGGACTCTTGCAAGATTACATCCAGAATCTCTGTAACTACTTTTGTTCATATCCCAGTTTGCATCCCATCATAGCTGGATATTTATCAGCTTTCAGGCCCATTTGTACCCCTCACACTTCTCTGTGATAGCTATTGTATATATTACCTTGGTTCCTTTTGCCCCTTGACTATTTAGTAATTTTGGAATGCTATCAGCCTATCAGACAACACAATGTTGTGTAGGAGAGTGAGCTGTGAGGAGGGTGCAGTGATGTGGATGGGTTGAGTGAGTGAGCAGCTGCAGTATAATGTGGATAAATGTGAGAGTATCCACATGGGGAGCGAGAACGTGACGGTGGATTATCCGAATGGCAATAGATTAGGAAAGGATGGGGACTGGGACAGTGAGACTATCAGGGTGGACTAGGAGGGAGGGAATGGGAAGATGGGGGTGTGAGGGTGAGACTGCAAGGGTGGGGGTGGAAGGGAGGGGTTGGGAGGGTGGGATTGCAGAGTGGTAGAATGTGGTGCCAGATGTTTGGGGCAGTGGAGGGAGGTGCAGCAGCAGTTGTGTGGATGTTTGAGTTGGGTGTATAAAGCCCTGGCTGTGAGCTGGACCAATGTAACCTGTGTATACACGTCTGCGTCTGAAGGACCAGCCTCTACCATCTGTTACATTGCAGTGGTCCCTGGGGATCACACAGGTCACCCTGAGAGCATCTGAATTCTGTACCTTTTCAGGTGATCGAGCAGGAAGAGCAGGGTGCTGAAGTTGGGCTCTGGCAGTGAACGGAGTAAGTGTAACATACAGTTCTCCTTGGCTGCTGGGTCTGATAATGCTAGCACAGAGAGAAACAGCAGTTAAGACAACAACAGGCCTCGGCTATTCACTCTGGACAAAACAATACATTGTAGTTAACCCTGATGTGTCTGTCTCTGATCGACAACCAGGAACAGTGAGAAACTCAATTGCAACAGTATCACTGCAAACTCAAATCCAGCCAAGATGGGGGACAGCCGCACTATCGGAGGGTTAGTGCTGAGGGAGTGGGCACTGTCTGAGGGTCAGCGCTGAGGGAGTGGGCACTGTCCGAGGGTCAGCACTGAGGGAGCGCCGCACTGTCCGAGAGTCAGCGCTGAGGGAGCGCCGCACTGTTCGAGGGTCAGTGCTGAGGGAGCGCCGCACTGTCGGAGGGTCAGTGCAGAGGGAGCGCCGCACTGTCGGAGGGTCAGTGCAGAGGGAGCGCCGCACTGTCGGAGGGTCAGTGCAGAGGGAGTGCCGCACTGTCGGAGGGTCAGTGCTGAGGGAGTGCCGCACTGTCAGAGGGTCAGTGCTGAGGGAGCGCCGCACTGTCCGAGGGTCAGTGCAGAGGGAGTGCCGCACTGTCAGAGGGTCAGTGGTGAGGGAGTGCCGCACTGTCCGAGGGTCAGTGCTGAGAGAGTGGGCACTGTCAGAGGGTCAGTGCTGAGGGAGTTTGTGTTTCAACTGAACTTTTAAACGGAGTTTGCGTGTGTCCGCGCAGAAAAAGGTAAATTATGTCACTATTCTCAGGTGGATAGTGTGACTATGTTTCTTGGCTAATCTTTATCCATCAATGACAACATCTGGTCATGATCACGATTATGCTGTTCCTGGCAACTTGCTATTCTTCATTTTTGCTTCAGGAAATCCTGAGACTGTGATCAGGATCCAGAACTGCAATTTCTCCCTACTTGTGGCATTTACCAGTTCTGCAACTGACAAGACTGTTTCTGCAGTGTGTAAATGGTGTAGCTGGTGTTGTGATGTTTGTGTTCGGGTTACACATGTTCCTGTGGTGCATGTGTTGCAACGTTGCCATATTGTGAAGTTGCTGTGTTCTGTGAGATGGTTTTGTTGCAGTGTTCACTGTTGTGGTTTTGCAGTGTTCCCTGTGGTTTTGTTCCTTGTTGCAGTGATGATGGATGTTACACTGCTGTGTGTTGTGGTGTTGCAGTACTGCCACATTCCATGTTGTGATATCACGGTGTTCCATATTCCAACATTTGGGTGTTCCCTGTTGCAAGATTGCAGTGTTTCACAATGTCCATTGATACTGTCCCATATTGCACGGTTCTCAATTGCAGTGTTGCAGCATTCCATGTCATGATGTGACAGTGTTTCATGTTGCTAAGGCTTCCTTTGGTACATTCAGTGCTGTGATTTTGCCCTGTAGCATATTGTGCTATTTCTGTATTCAGTTCCAATGTTGCAGCATTCGAGATTGCATTGTTCTTCACTGAACAGTTGCAGTTTTGCAATGTGATGTCTGTCCCTGTTGCCCAGTCCCCCGTGTAATGTGGCCCTGTTCCCTGTCACAGTGTTTGATGCTGAATGGCACAGTGTTCTTAAACGACTCACCAATCCCTTCCACAAATGCTGGGTAGAGTCTGTCAGTAAGAAGCGGTTCTGGTAATTCTCTAAAATATAGCTTCAGTGTCCCGGCAATGGCGTTAATGTCCATGTCACTTAACATCACCAGCACATCCTTGGTATCTGCAAGGAGAAGGCTACTTGGTCAGACAGCATGTGACTGTACATTATACATGGTCCCAGGAAGTCAGCCTCGAATTAACAAACTCCAAGCAACAGCTGGAACACATTCAGTTCCTGATGATGTCAGCAGTTCAACATTTGCGATTCTTTCAGGGAGCATCTACTTTCGACAAGCACCACAGGAAGGGCTGAGCTAACTGCCTGTGGTTTGCCGTGTACAATGTATCCTGACCCAAAACACCCCCACGCAAAACAAAATGCACTCTAATCAATCCGCGATGTTTTCGGGGTGTGGGGGAATTGCAGCATGCTGGGTAATCAGGTCGACATAGTCACTTACTCAGATCAAAGGCAGATTTCAGGGTCTGAATGTCTGTGGCTACTCCGGACACCCGATAGATTCCCACTTCCTCAATCCCTCGTTTTTCTACCTCCTCGATGCACTGACGGACGATATAGGGAACCTTCGAGCGTTCCCTCCTGAAACCAACACAGACGGCCATCAAAACCTCAACATATCTGGACATTGGAGACAGTTGGTCAGTGACAGGGCCTGCGGCCAGTCAGTTATAAGGTTTCTACAGAACAGAAGTCAGTCCCATTGAAGAGGACACGTGAGGTCAAGGTCTGTCCCTGCAGTGGACCAAGGAAGGAGAGGACTTACTTTGTGACAACGTTAATTTTCACACCAAACACTCCACTCTGCTTTTTTGATGGGGTTCGTTTCAGACTCAGATCACGGCTGGTGAATTTCATCGATAACTCCACTTCAATCTGAAGACACAGAAACAGCTATTCACTATAGTAACAAACTGCAGCCATTCCCACCCTGATAGCATCCCCAGATTTAGCCAATTAGGACCAATGCTCCATCCCTGACCATTAGTGTGGAGTCTGGACCAGGATAGCTCAGCACTCCAGTAAGTGATGGCCTCAGTTGGAGTGTGACCTGATTCTTCTGAACAGATTTCCACCAGCTCCCCACAGGCTTGCTGGTCAGGTTTTAACACAAGTCCCTCACATTCCTGAGGTACTGATCCCACACTGTTAGTACCTGTGATTCCCTTCAAATACACACCCCCCTACATGTACACATATGAATACACATACTTGCATGCGCACACACACACACATCCGTAGAGATGCACACACTCTGCACTCTTCAAAGGTTCTCAATCCCTGCATGAACAAACTCACCCCATTCATTTCGATGATTGTAGTCTGCCAGTTTCTGCTTTGGGCTGTGCGTGTGTCCAGCTGCGAGAGAAGAGAAACAATGAATGTGGGAAAAGGGAAGGTTTTTATTATCCCTGCTGTACAACTGGGAGAGGCAGAATTCAGTCAGGTCCTGAAAACCACCGAATTGCCGGAATACATCAAGCTGGAGCGTGCCCTGCCATCATTCCCAGGCCAAGTGCCAAGCTGCAAGCAGAGGCATCTGCTTGATCTAAACAGCCACCTCACAGTGCCCCGCTGACTGATGCCTCACTGCTGGCTCCTGGGCAGTGTGCCCTCTCTGTATTGTACACACACCTTGAAGATCCATGCATAACAAAGACTTGCAGAACCCAGAGTCAATGCTGTGATTCACGTCAGTGAGCCTAACACACCGACAGAGACATGGGCACCGAGTGGGACAGAGAGAGACATGAACTGAGTGAGGCACAGCTAACTGGGTCAGCAAGATGATTCTACTAATAATGGAGTTACTATTTGGTCTCATAGTTCTACTTTTGTCTGTTATAGTGTGTTCTGAGTAACCATCTGTGGTCTATTTGTGCTAAGTCTGAGGATGTGAAACTCCAAGATACAAGAGGGAAAATCCAACCAGTTGGTTTTGAATCCCATGTGTTATTCTGTAAATGTATGTGTAGATTTGGTCAGCTCTCCAGTGTTTCTGCCAGGCATTGCCAGTACCTGGATTCTGGATCAGTGGTGCTGGAAGAACACAGCATTTCAGGCAGCATCCGAGGAGCAGCAAAAGCCCTTCATCAGGAATAAAGGCAGAGAGCCTGAAGCGTGGAGAGATAAGTGAAAGGAGGGTGGGGATGGGGAGAAAGTAGCATAGAGTACAATGGGTGAGTGGGGGAGGGGATGAAGGTGATAGGTTGGGGGTGGGGGGAGGGTGGAGTGGATAGGTGGAAAAGAAGATAGGCCGGTAGGACAAGTCATGGGGACAGTGCTGAGCTGGAAGTTTGGAACTAGGGTGAGGTGGGGGAAGGGGAAATGAGGAAACTGTTGAAGTCCACATTGATGCCCTGGGGTTGAAGTGTTCCGAGGCGGAAGATGAGGCGTTCTTCCTCCAGGCGTCTGGTGGTGAGGGAGCGGCGGTGAAGGAGGCCCAGGACCTCCATGTCCTCGGCAGAGTGGGAGGGGGAGTTGAAATGTTGGGCCACAGGGCGGTGTGGTTGATTGGTCCCAGTGTACCAGAGATGTTCCCTAAAGCGCTCTGCTAGGAGGCATCCAGTCTCCCCAATGTAAAGGAGACCGCATCGGGAGCAACGGATACAATAAATAATATTGGTGGATGTGCAGGTAAAACTTTGATGGATGTGGAAGGCTCCTTTGGGGCCTTGGATGGAGGTGAGGGAGGAGTGTGGACGCAGGTTTTACAGTTCCTGCGGTGGCAGGGGAAGGTGCCAGGATGTAAAAAATGTCAGGGTTTGTAAAAAATGTCAGTGTCAAGTCGGTTGTCATTAATGGAGATGGAGAGGTTCAGGAAGGGGAGGGAGGTGTCAGAGATGGTCCAGGTAAATTTAAGGTCAGGGTGGAATGTGTTGGTGAAGTTGATGAATTGCGGGAGCATGAGGTGGCGCCAATGCAGTTCCGCCTTCCGCAAAGACTGTTCCCTCAGTGACTACCTGATCAGGTCCATGCCCCCTACAACCCACCCTCCCATCCTGGCACCTTCCCCTGCCACCGCAGGAACTGTGAAACCTGCGCCCACACCTCCTCCCTCACCTTTATCCAAGGCTCTAAAGGAGCCTTCCACATCCATCAAAGTTTTACCTGCACATCCACCAATATCATTTATTGTATCCGTTGCTCCCGATGCGGTCTCCTCTACATTGGGGAGACTGGGTGCCTCCTAGCAGAGCGCTTTAGAGAACTTCTCTGAGACACCCGCACCAATCAACCACACCGCCCTGTGGCCCAACATTTCAACTCCCCCTCCCACTCTGCCGAGGACATGGAGGTCCTGGGCCTCCTTCACCGCCGCTCTCTCACCACCAGACACCTGGAGGAAGAACGCCTCATCTTCCGCCTCGGAACACTTCAACCCCAGGGCATCAATGTGGACTTCAACAGTTTCCTCATTTCCCCTTCCCCCACCTCACCCTAGTTCCAAACTTCCAGCTCAGCACTGTCCCCATGACTTGTCTGGACTTGTCCGACCTGCCTAGCTCCTTTCCCACCTATCCACTCCACCCTCTCCTCCCTGACCTATCACCTTCATCCCCTCCCCCACTCACCCATTGTACTCTATGCTACTCTCTCCCCACCCCCACCCTCCTCTAGCTTATCTCTCCACCCTTCAGGCTCTCTGCCTTTATTCCTGATGAAGGGCTTTTCCCCGAAACGTCGATTTTACTGCTCCTTGGATGCTCTTCCAGCACCACTAATCCAGAATCTGGTTTCCAGCATCTGCAGTCATTGGTTTTACCCATTGCCTGCTCCCTGCCCTCTGCAATGCCCAACCACCCCCATGTGGATGTCCAGGGTCTGAGCAATACACAGCCTTAGCTGTCAGCTGTCTCCTTGCAGAGCCAGGCTCTCCAAGTTTAACCTGGCTGGAGTTTGTTCATGGCTCTCAGTGCAGCAGTGTTTCACTCACAGCTCTTACAGGCTACAATTATGTCGTGCAAAATCCAGAGACCTTCACATCGTCTCCAAACATTTACTCTGAAGCAGCCAATCCTGCCTGTGACTGAGATGATGTTGCAGCAGCCCCCGGCCCGAGCCAACAGGGAGACACCAACTGAGGGCAACACTCATTGCCCCCCACTCCAGAAACCAGTGTTCCTGAGGCCAACTGTGGGTGTGTGAGTGAAGGGAGCCCGGAGCCGTGTGCTCTATTTGGCTCAGGGTTGACTGTGTCGGGGAGGCAGGGAGTGTGGTGAAAGGACCTGGGGCTGAGACAGCAATGGACCAAACAGTGATCTCGGCTACAGCAGGGGAATTGGAGATGAGCATCTGGGAAGGGGGAGCGAGCAGAGGTAGAGAGGGGCTATTGAGCAAGAGACCGGATTGGCTGCAGAGCCCAGGTTTAACTTTACACACACTGTATTATCAGATGGCTTGGGCTCTGCCACAGACACCTACTGACATCGTTCCTGTAACCAAATATCACCAGCTCCTGGCCAAGCTGCTGCAGACTAAATCTTGTTTACTGACCAGCAACTCAGGATTAAGAGGAGGCCATTCAGCCCCTCGAGCCTGTTCCACCATATAGTGGAATCAGGGCCGGATGCAGCTAACTCCATTGAGCTGCCCATGCCCCACATTCCTTCATAGGGTCAGGTCGGAATTATCACAGTGCAGTGGGATGACATGGGGCCCATTGTGCCTGCACTGACTCTCTTAAACGGCCAACCCATCCACTGATTTTCTGACATTTTGTCTGTAATAACCCTGCACACTGTTCCTTTTTACATAACAGTCAAGTTCCCTTTCGAACGCCTTGATTGTCGCTAACTTGAGCGCACTCTCAGGCACTACATTCCAGCCACGAAGCCCCTGCAGTGTGGGGAACACTTTCATTCATTTCACTTTTGCTTCTTTTGCAATTACTTTAAACCTTTATTACTTTGTTTAACAAAAGTCAATTAATCTTAGCTTTAAAATGAACAATCGATCATGTATCAGTTGGCCTTTGCTGAAGAGAGTTTTGTACTATCTTTCACCCACTGTGAAACCCTGGCTTTCAGTTTTACAATTTGACCTTCAGTTCCAGACTCTCCTGTCAGTGGAAATAGTTTCTCTATTTACCCGATTTGTTCCACAATACCCTGAAAACTTTAATCAAATGATGCCTTCATCTTCGAAATTTCAGAGAACTCAACTCTAGTTTGTATAATCTCTCTGCATGATTTAACCCTTGTAGAACCAGGTGTTATTCTGATAATAAAATCAATTCTGCTCTTCCTCCATGATCATTGTATCCTTCCTGAGATGTGTTCAGTAAAGTTCTCCCGATTCCAGCTGGGGTTTAACTAGGGCTTTGCATACAGAATCGCTGGGTTCCATTTAAGTCTGTTCATAAGTTGATTTGTATTTAAGTTGGAACTCAATGCGCAACAATATTAAGGAGCAGTTTATAAGTACAGGAAATTTTTGTATATCAGATCTTTAAAATTATGTCCCTGTATTGGAATCCTGTCCTTCAGTATAAGCATTATAAATCAGTGCCCCCTGTAGCTGAAACACGACATCAACCTCACTTGGTATTCTTTTCACCCAAATATAAATCCATTAGCCTGTCAGGTTAATGTTCTGATATTTTAAAGTTCTGTGACCTTGGACCCTATCCACTGGAGTAAGTGATCAGTTTCAGAGTGACCAAATGACCAATGCGTCACAGATTCACACAGAAACACTGAACATTCAACTTGGAAGCAATTTCCTCCCTTATCAGACTTAGCTCAATAAATCGCCTCCTAATTCTAAACTTTCATCAGCGGCAAACAACAATTTTTAAAAGTGAACAAGTTGTAAATTAAATACTACACATCAATCAGAGGGTAAAAGGATTAAATAAATGGTTCTGTCAAGTTGACAATGCACGGTGAATTAATAAAGAGAGACTGAGAGAAGAAGCAAGAGATAAATCTCACACAGAAAGTTAACAGGTATTCTCAGAGCTTGAAGGCATTGGGAGTTAACAGATGAGAACTTGTTTTCCTTGCTTAAGATTACTGATGTAGCCCAGCTCACGGAGTTTGGCCATAAGACGGGAAATAATTTGATAAAGAAATAGTTGAATGAAACGACCTTTGCTCCCAGTAATTTGCTGCGGACCCGACCCCACAGCCTGGCTCCAGTGTTTGAATGCCTCTTGCTCTCAGCTGCCTGCAGTGTACAGCTCCTCTCCATTTGTTCACACACAGGATCCAGAATCTCCATCAGGGACAGGAACCTCAGACAAGCGACACCGAAATCTTTAGGCAGTCAACAAGGAACTCGCTCCAGTTTGGCGTAAGGTTCCGAGATCCTGGCATTGCTGCAGTGTGTCAGTTCACCACACACTGCCACCCTGTCGTGAACAAAGCCACAAACCCTGCTACTATCCCTGCAGACTGTGGCAATGATGCCCTTCCACCAGCTGGAGGTCAGCCCAGTTTGTAAATGGGTGTCTGAGGAATGCTGCAGCCTGCTCCTCAACCAGTTGAGTGAGAGAGCAAGGATCTCAACTTCCAAATACAGTGACAGACGAAGGGTCTGGGAACTCCTAGCTGAATGGCCACAGCATCCTCTTCCGACTCTGAGCGGTTAGTGTGGAGGTGGCATTGACTAGGAGCAGCCAGCTGTGATCCAGATGCTGTCTCCCTCCTCACTCTGCCCCTTTCTTTCTCAGTCTCACTCACTGAGTGCTGGCTGTAATCACTGGGATCTGACCCCAGGTTCAACAGCAATTGTCAGCATTAACCCTTTCAGCTAGTCAGGCTGGGCCCTGATCATTGCTGTGACAGACTCGGTTTCATGCAGTTGCAGACAGTATTAAGATAATTTCCTAAAGTGATTTATTTTGTCTCTCCCTTTAATTTTGTATTTAATAAGTTCAAATTTCCAGAGCAACAGCTAATGGAAGAGCATTCAAATCCCTTCAGCAGGAGCTGGAGACAGGACACCAACCAAAAACAGATATCAATAAATATAAAAATTACAGCATCAGTGCTGAGGGAGTGCCGCACTGTCGGAGGGTCTGTGCTGAGGCAACGCCGCACTGTCGGGGGGTCAGTGCTGAGGCAACGCCACACTGTCGGAGGGTCTGTGCTGAGGCAACGCCGCACTGTCGGAGGGTCAGTGCTGAGGGAGTGCCGCACTGTCGGAGGGTCAGTGCTGAGGGAGCGCCGCACTGTCGGAGGGTCAGTGCTGAGGGAGGGAGCGCCGCACTGTCGGAGGGTCAGTGCTGAGGGAGCGCCGCACTGTCGGAGGGTCAGTGCTGAGGGAGGGTGCACCGCACTGTCGGAGGGTCAGTGCTGAGGGAGCGCCGCACTGTCGGAGGGTCAGTGCTGAGGGAGGGAGCGCCGCACTGTCGGAGGGTCAGTGCTGAGGGAGGGAGTGCCGCACTGTCGGAGGGTCAGTGCTGAGGGAGCGCCGCACTGTCAGAGGGTCCATAAGACATAGGACTGGAAGTAAGGCCATCAGCCCATTGAGTCCACTCCGCCATTCAATCATGGCTGATGAGCATATCAACTCCACTTACCAGCGTTCTCCCCATAGCCCTTAATTCCTCGAGACAACAAGAATCTATCAATCTCTGCCTTGAAGACATTTAGCGTCCCGGCCTCCACTGCACTCTGCAGCAATGAATTCCACAGGCCCACCACTCTCTGGCTTAAGAAATGTCTCCGCATTTCTGTTCTGAATTGACCCCCTCTAATTTTAAGGCTGTGTCCACGGGTCCTAGTCTCCTCGCCTAACGGAAACAATTTCCTAACGTCTACCCTTTCCAAGCCATGTATTATCTTGTAAGTTTCTATTAAGTCTTAATCTTCTAAACTCCAATGAATACAATCCCAGGATCCTCAGCCGTTCCTCATATGTTAGACCAACCATTCCAGGGATCATTCGAGTGAATCTCCGCTGGACACGTTCCAGTGCCAGTATGTCCCTCCTGAGGTGTGGGGACCAAAACTGGACACAGTACTCCAAATGGGGCCTAACCAGAGCTTTATAAAGTCTCAGTAGCACATCTCTGCTTTTATATTCCAACCCTCTTGAGATAACTGACAACATTGCATTCGCTTTCTTAATCACGGACTCAACTTGCATGTTTACCTTTAGAGAATCCTCGACTAGCACTCCCAGATCCCTTTGTACTTTGGCTTTATGAATTTTCTCAGCATTTAGAAAGTAGTCCATGTTTGTATTCTTTTTTCCAAAGTGCAAGACCTCGCATTTGCTCACGTTGAATTCCATCAGCCATTTCCTGGACCACTCTCCCCAACTGTCTAGATCCTTCTGTAGCCTCCCCACTTCCTCAGTACTACCTGCCTGTCCACCTAACTTTGTATCATCGGCAAACTTCGCTAGAATACCCCCAGTCCCTTCATCCAGATCATTAATATATAATGCAAACAGCTGTGGCCCCAACACTGAACCCTGTGGGACACCACTTGTCACCGGCTGCCATTCTAAAAAAGAACCTCTTATCCCAACTCTCTGCCTTCTGTCAGACAGCCAATCCTCAATCCATCCCAGTAGCTCACCTCGAACACCATGGGCCCTCACCTTGCTCAGCAGCCTCCCGTGTGGCACCTTATCAAAAGCCTTTTGGAAGTCTAGATAGACCACATCCACTGGGTTTCCCTGGTCTAACCTACCTGTCACCTCTTCAAAGAATTCCAACTGGTTTGTCAGGCATGACCTTTCCTTACTAAATCCATGTTGACTTGTTCTAATCAGACTCTGCTAAGAATTTAGAAACCTCATCCTTAATGATGGATTCTAGAATTTTACCCACAACTGAGGTTAGGCTAATTGGCCTATAATTTTCCATTTTTTGTCTTGATCCTTTCTTGAACAAGGGGATTACAACAGCGATCTTCCAATCATCCGGGACTTTCCCTGACTCCAGTGACTCTTGAAAGATCAGTGCTGAGGTAGCGCCGCACTGTCGGAGGGTCAGTGCTGAGGGAGCGCCGCACTGTCGGAGGGTCAGTGCTGAGGGAGCGTCGCACTGTCGGAGGGTCAGTGTTGAGGGAGCGCCGCACTGTCGGAGGGTCAGTGCTGAGGGAACGTGGCACTGTCGGAGGGTCAGTGCTGAGGGAGCGCTGCCCTGTGGTTGCAGTTGGCCTTCAGTAGAGCTCTTGACTGAGGCCCGTTCTTGATCCATTTCCTATGTATTCCAAGCAATGGGGAGTTTGTTCTGACATGGTCCTGACCAATACATACTCTTCAGCAGCTATCACTGGAAAATGACCTCCTGTTATAATCACAGTACTGTTATAACACTTTGCATAGATTGGCTGCAATGTCACTGTGGTAAATGGACATTGGCTGTGATACCCTTTGGCTGTTCTGAATCCATGGGAGTTGCTATAGAAATCGAAATGTCTCAGCCTGATTCGCATTCTTATGAAGTTCATGTTACTTCAGAAAGAGTTAACAATTCCTGTGAGTTGGTTTGGAGCGGGGGTGGGGTTTGGGGCACACAGACATCAATCTATTCTTGTATGTGAACTGCTCCACAGGTCAGTGAACCCTCGACTCTCTCTATTATAGACCATTCACTGGGGAATAGGAGGGACAAGCAGCAGGAACTCTCCCATGGAATCGTCATCAAATTTCCCCAACCATCAAGGTCCCAGATCAAAACCTGGACAAATATTCCAAAGCCAAACAAAGAGTTGTTGTGAGTGACCCAGCTGCTCCAATTCTGCAGATTCTGCACTCCCTAACTCTCACCGTGAGACACCCCAGTACACAATCGCTCACACCCACACAGTGAGACACACTCGTACCCAATCGCTCACACCCACACAGTGAGACACACTTGTACCCAATCACTCACACCCACACAGTGAGACACACTTGTACCCAATCGCTCATACCCACACAGTGAGACACACTTGTACCCAATCGCTCACACCCACACAGTGAGACACCCCAGTACACAATTGCTCACACCCACACAGTGAGACACCATCGTACCCAATCGCTCACACCCACTCAGTGAGACACCATCATACCCAATCGCTCACACCCACTCAGTGAGACACCATCGTACCCAATCGCTCACACCCTCAGTGAGACACACTCGTACCCAATCGCTCACACCCACACAGTGACACACACTCGTACCCAATCGCTCACACCCACACAGTGAGACACACTCGTACCCAATCGCTCACACCCACACAGTGAGGCACCATCGTACCCAATCGCTCACACCCACACAGTGAGGCACCATCGTACCCAATCGCTCACACCCACACAGTGAGACACCATCGTACCCAATCGCTCACACCTACACAGTGAGACACACTCGTACCCAATCGCTCACACCCACACAGTGACACACACTCGTACCCAATCGCTCACACCCACACAGTGAGGCACACTCGTACCCAATTGCTCACACCCACACAGTGACACACACTTGTACCCAATCGCTCACACCCACACAGTGAGACACCATCGTACCCAATCGCTCACACCCACACAGTGAGGCACACTCGTACCCAATCGCTCACACCCACACAGTGAGGCACCATCGTACCCAATCGCTCACACCCACACAGTGAGGCACCATCGTACCCAATCGCTCACACCCACACAGTGACACACACTCGTACCCAATCGCTCACACCCACACAGTGAGACACCATCGTACCCAATCGCTCACACCCACACAGTGACACACACTCGTACCCAATCGCTCACACCCACACAGTGAGACACCATCGTACCCAATCGCTCACACCCACACAGTGAGGCACCATCGTACCCAATCGCTCACACCCACACAGTGAGACACCATCGTACCCAATCGCTCACACCCACACAGTGAGACACACTCGTACCCAATCGCTCACACCCACACAGTGAGACACACTCGTACCCAATCGCTCACACCCACACAGTGAGACACCATCGTACCCAATCGCTCACACCCACACAGTGAGACACCATCGTACCCAATCGCTCACACCCACACAGTGAGGCACCATCGTACCCAATCGCTCACACCCACACAGTGAGACACCATCGTACCCAATCGCTCACACCCTCACAGTGAGACACACTCGTACCCAATCGTTCACACCCACACAGTGAGACACACTCGTACCCAATCGCTCACACCCACACAGTGAGACACACTCGTACCCAATCGCTCACACCCACACAGTGAGACACACTCGTACCCAATCGCTCACACCCACACAGTGAGACACCATCGTACCCAATCGCTCACACCCACACAGTGAGACACCATCGTACCCAATCGCTCACACCCACACAGTGAGACACCATCGTACCCAATCGCTCACACCCACACAGTGAGACACCATCGTACCCAATCGCTCACACCCACACAGTGACACACCATCGTACCCAATCGCTCACACCCACACAGTGAGACACCATCGTACCCAATCGCTCACACCCACACAGTGAGACACCATCGTACCCAATCGCTCACACCCACACAGTGAGACACCATCGTACCCAATCGCTCACACCCACACAGTGAGACACCATCGTACCCAATCGCTCACACCCACACAGTGACACACCATCGTACCCAATCGCTCACACCCACACAGTGAGACACACTCGTACCCAATCGCTCACACCCACACAGTGAGACACCATCGTACCCAATCGCTCACACCCATACAGTGACACACACTCGTACCCAATCGCTCACACCCACACAGTGAGACACCATCGTACCCAATCGCTCACACCCACACAGTGAGGCACCATCGTACCCAATCGCTCACACCCACACAGTGAGACACCATCGTACCCAATCGCTCACACCCTCACAGTGAGACACCATCGTACCCAATCGCTCACACCCACACAGTGAGGCACCATCGTACCCAATCGCTCACACCCACACAGTGAGACACCATCGTACCCAATCGCTCACACCCACACAGTGAGACACACTCGTACCCAATCGCTCACACCCACACAGTGAGACACACTCGTACCCAATCGCTCACACCCACACAGTGAGACACACTCGTACCCAATCGCTCACACCCACACAGTGACACACACTCGTACCCAATCGCTCACACCCACACAGTGAGACACCATCGTACCCAATCGCTCACACCCACACAGTGAGACACCATCGTACCCAATCGCTCACACCCACACAGTGAGACACCATCGTACCCAATCGCTCACACCCACACAGTGACACACACTCGTACCCAATCGCTCACACCCACACAGTGAGACACCATCGTACCCAATCGCTCACACCCACACAGTGAGACACCATCGTACCCAATCGCTCACACCCTCACAGTGAGGCACACTCGTACCCAATCGCTCACACCCACACAGTGAGACACACTCGTACCCAATCGCTCACACCCACACTGCAGCCTCACTCCCCTCAGCGGGGCTTGTTTCTCCATTTGATTTACTTGAACCCCACCTGTTACCTGTCGTCCACGGTCCCCTTACACCTCCCCCACAGTTCCCAGCTCCAAGCAACAACTTAATCCAACCTTTATTCCACATGATAGTCCCGAGAGTCAACAGGTTATCAGTGAAACTCACTCTTTGAAGAAATGAGCACAAACACCAGAATGACATGCCCGAGCAAGACTGAGGGAGTGCCGCACTGTCGGAGGGTCAGTGCGGAGGGAGCGCCGCACTGTCGGAGGGTCAGTGCTGAGGGAGTGCCGCACTGTCGGAGGGTCAGTGCTGAGGGAGTGGGCACTATCGGAGGGTCAGTGCTGAGGGAGTGGGCACTGTCGGAGGGTCAGTACTGAAGGAGTGCTGCACTGTCGGAGGGTCAGTGCTGAGGGAGTGGGCACTGTCGGAGGGTCAGTGCTGAGGGAGTGCTGCACTGTCGGAGGGTCAGTGCTGAGGGAGTGGGCACTGTCGGAGGGTCAGTGCTGAGGGAGTGCTGCACTGTCGGAGGGTCAGTGCTGTGGGAGTGCTGCACTGTCGGAGGGTCAGTGCTGAGGGAGTGGGCACTGTCGGAGGGTCAGTGCTGAGGGAGTGCTGCACCGTCGGAGGGTCAGTGCTGAGGGAGTGCTGCACTGTCGGAGGGTCAGTGCTGAGGGAGTGCTGCACTGTCAGAGGGTCAGTGCTGTGGGAGTGCTGCACTGTCGGAGGGTCAGTGCTGAGGGAGTGGGCACTGTCGGAGGGTCAGTGCTGAGGGAGTGCTGCACTGTCGGAGGGTCAGTGCTGAGGGAGTGCTGCACTGTCGGATACCCTGCCTTGTGGATGTGTTACTAATCCAAGGCTGTTGTCCCTGAGACAGCTGAAAATGAACCCTGTTGTTTTGCCTTCATTATCGGTGTGCGTCGTTTGAAAGGGTTTGTGGCGTCTGGAGGTGCAATATGAATACATGTTTTGTTGTGGTTTTTATAGCTGTGCTGGGAAGCCACAATTACTGCTGACTGTGGAATGTAGCAGTTGGTATGAATCCAAGCTCCGCACTGGATGTACAAATAGAATGAGTGAACCTTGTTTCTGTGTCAGTCTGTGACCATGTAAGGCTGTGTGTTACAGACTTGAATTCCTTTCAATGCCCATGGGGTACAGTGTCCATCTCACGGTAATGCCAGCTCTGACGGGTTATGTGGGGGTGTAGGAAGGAGCCACTGGGGTTCCTGATTGGATGAACAAATGACTCAGAACAAGTACCAGCTGAAAATCAGTCCAATATCGAGGAATAACATTTCCCTGGATTTCTGCCAATGGGAAGAAAATTATTAGAGAAAGTAAACATACCCGATGGCAAGATGCCAGCCAGCCAACCATCATCCCCCCCTCCCCACCTCGTAACCCCCTGCTCCTCGGGCAACCTCACACCTCCTGCAGCCCCCTCCTCCCTGGGCAAACCCCCCTTCGTCCACCTCGCTCCCCCCCGCCCTCCCCAAAAGCCGTGCTTACACTGAGCAACCTAAGCCCTGCCTAGAGCATCTTGTGTAGCTTCACAGAACCCAGTCATCCCCAGAGATGGTTTGTTCGGTTGTATTCACATTGTTCCAGTTCTCAATTCCCTGCACACAGTGGGTTGCTGTAGGCATCACCTTAGCATTTCATCTATAGGAGCAAGACGTGGCCATTCAGCCCCTGCCACGCCTGCTGTCACTGTGATATGGAACAACGCTCACCTGTATCTGCCCCTTGCCCATGATTTTATCCACAATTTCATTGTCGTCTTTATTGAGTTTGATTTTGTCGAACAACTTCTCATAACAAAGGATCCGCAATGTCTGGGAGCCTTCCAACTCGATCTCAAACTCCTGTCAGTAACAAAGGCAAGAAACTGTCAGGGAATCTCAATTCATCACGTTCTGAGAATGGGTGGGGGCCATTCAGCCCTCTCCTCAAGCCTATATAATAGGAACAGCAGGAGGCCACTCAGCCCCCTCTTCTAGCATGTTACACAGGAACTGGAAATCATTCAGCCCTCTGGTGTGTCTCACCTTTTAATTAGTTGATGACTGATCCGAATCCACCCATCTTTATTATGTGTTCCTTAATCCCTGTCCACCCCACAAAAACGTGATTGATCTCAAGGTGTTCTGGCTGTTTTCTAAACTCAGAAGCCTTTTTAGGGGAGGAGCGTTCCAGATGTCCAGTCCTCTCTAAGAGCAGAAATGCCTTCTGATGACATCATAACTTCAATGGCTTGGGCTTAAAGGTTCTGTCCCTTTATTCTGGGCTCTCCTCACCAGGGGAAAGGGTTCCTCTTTCAGCATTCTGGTACGGTCTTGGGGAAGGGCGTGGAGATTTACCAGCAGGGATCCAGGGTCAAAGAATGTCACTCACATGGAGAAGCTGTGATTGTAATCTTCAGAGTTTTAATGATGATAGGAGATATAATTGAGATGTTCAAAATGATGTATAGTAGTGAGGGAGAGCCTTTCCCAGTAGCAGCTGGGTAAGGAACCAGGGGGACATAGACTGAAGGGAACCAGCTCAAGAACCCAAGGAGGTGAAGAAGAGAATTATTTTTTTGAGATGGTGAGATGCAGTGATCAGGAACATGGTGCCTGAAGGGAAGTGGAAGCAGCCTTGAACAAGAACTTTCCAAAGAGGAAAGGATAATTACTCCGATGGGAATAGTTTAATTGTTCGGAGAAGGAACAGGGTGATTGGGACGACCTGGAGAGAACAGTTTTGGGGGTAGCTGTATAGCCTCTTTCTATTCTGTCCCAGTCTGTGCCCAACTGCATCAATGCAGCACCTTGAATAATCACAGAGAGAGTCCACACCTTTGGGGACATAGTAAGAGAACTGAGCATCATCAGGTGAAGGGGGAAATAGGCTACAATTTCAGGGAATGTGATACTGAAGAGTCTTACAATCGGATATCTTATCAGTTTAATCCCGAAACCTCCTGAACTCACCTCATTCCAGTGTGGCTCTGTTGTGTCCCGGAAAACTCTGGTCTTTGCTTTACTGACAAAATAGCCAAAGGAATCAACTTCAAGTGTACAGTATAAACCTGGAAAAGTGGTGGGGTGGGGGGGAGAGAGAGAATTAATAAATGGTAGGGTCACTCTTTACTCCCACAGGAAGCAGCCTTGGGCCAGCAGAGCGATGTAGTGAATTAGAGTGAATTAGATGGTCAGACAAAACAAGGTTCACTCGACATCGTTCAAAAACCCAGTTTGGGGCGAGGGGGGAGAGGGAGGGGGGGTGAGGGGGGAGAGGGAGGCGGGGCGAGGGGGGAGAGGGAGGGGGGGTGAGGGGGGAGAGGGAGGCGGGGCGAGGGGGGCAAGTCAGGGGGGGTGAGGGGGCCGAGTGAGGGGGGTGAGGGATCAGGGTGAGGGGGCCGAGTGAGGGGGGTGAGGGGGGCCGAGTGAGGGGGGAGAGGGATCAGGGTGAGGGGGCCGAGTGAGGGGGGTGAGGGATCAGGGTGAGGGGGCCGAGTGAGGGGGGTGAGGGATCAGGGTGAGGGGGGCCGGGTGAGGAGGATAGGGGGTGAGGCGTCAGGGATAGGAGTGAGGCATCAGGGATGGGGGTGAGGGGGTGGGCATGAGGGGGAGGGTGTGAGGGGGAGGGCGTGAGGCGTCAGGGATAGGGGTGAGGGGTCAGGGATAGGGGTGAGGGGTCAGGGGTGAGGGGTGTGAGGGAGTCGGGGGTGAGGGGGTTGGGGGTGAGGGGTCAGGGAACACAATGACTCACTGGCTGGGGTGTCGAAGCCCTTTGCTGATCGGACGATGACGTGGAGGAAGCCATTCAGACCGCCCGGCTCATCATCTGCAGGAAGGAACTCACTCAATAACATGGCTTTGGTTCCCAGCTCTCAGCATCCCGACTGCTCGCACTAACCTCCCCCCACCTCCACACTGACTCCTGACACCTCCCTGACCCCTGAACTCCCCACACCGACCCTGACCCCTGAACTCCCCACACCGACCCCGACCCCTCAACTCCCCACACCGACCCTGACCATTCCCTTATTCCCCCTGACACCGACCCCGAACCCTCACCCCCCCGATACCAACCACTCAAGCCCTCCCCCCACCCCTCACACATCCCCGCCCAATAATGACCCCTCACCCTCTGACATCAGCCTCTCACCCTCTTTATTGCTGGTTACGGGAATATTGTGAACGGTCCGCAGCTTCACACAGGCACCAGTCAGCATTTGTAACTCCAAGGAACTGAGCACAAAGCCCTGCAGGTCTGAGAGGGTTAGGGGTAAGAAATGGGGAGGGCGATAGGGAGGGGAGAAGAGAGAGAGTGTAAGGAAAATGGGAGTGAAGTGGTAATGAGGAGAGAAAAGAGTTGGATATACAGAGAGAAGGTTGAGGGGTGAGGGGAGAGAGACACATGAAGGACAGATGTGGGTGAAGAGAGAGAGAACAAAAGGAGAGAATGAGGAATATATTTGAACATTACCTTTAACTTCCTGGCTCACTGCACATTCAATGCGAGAGAACCCAGGCCCTTCCTGTAATGGGATAGGAGTTATACTTTCACTGTCAGCCAGTGATGTAATCAGGTGGAAGAGGAGCTTGGAATCAGGCACTCAGAGTCGTAGAGATGTACAGCATTTCGGTCCAACCCGTCCATGCCAACCAGATATCCCAACCCAATCTAATCTCACCTGCCAGCACCTGGCCCATATCCCTCCAAACCCTTCCTATTCATATACCCATCCAAATGCCTCTTAAATGTTGCAATTGTACCAGCCTCCACCACATCCTCTGGCAGCTCATTCCATACACGTACCACCCTCTGTGTGAAAAAGCTGCCCCTTAGGTCTCTTTTATATCTTTCCCCTCTCACCCTAAACCTATGCCCTCTAGTTCTGGACTGCCCCACTCCAGGGAAAAGACTTTGTCTATTTATCCTATCCATGCCCCTCATGATTTTATAAACCTCTATAAAGTCACCCCTCAGCCTCCGACGCTCCAGGGAAAACAGTCCCCGTCTGTTCAGCCTCTCCCTGTAGCTCAAACCTTCCAACCCTGGCAACATCCTTGTAAATCTTTTCTCAACCCTTTCAAGTTTCACAACATCTTTCCGATAGGAAGGAGACCAGAACTGCATGCAATATTCCAACAGTGGCCTAACCAATGTCCTGTACAGCTGCAACATGACCTCCCAACGTCTGTACTCAATACTCTGACCAATAAAGGAAAGCATACCAAACGCCTTCTTCACTATCCTATCTACCTGCGACTCCACTTTCAAGGAGTTATGAACCTGCACTCCAACGTCTCTTTGTTCAGCAACACTCCCTAGGACCTCACCATTAAGTGTATAAGTCCTGCTAAGATTTGCTTTCCCAAAATGCAGCACCTCGCATTTATCTGAATTAAACTCCATCTGCCACTTCTCAGCCCATTGGCCCATCTGATCACGATCCTGTTGTAATCTGAGGTAACCTTCTTCGCTGTCCACTACACCTCCAATTTTGGTGTCATCTGCAAACTTGCCAACTGTACCTCCTATGCTCACATCCAAATCGTTTATGTAAATGACAAAAATTAGAGGACCCAGCACCGATCCTTGTGGTACTCCACAGGTCACAGGCCTCCAGTCTGAAAAACAACCCCCCACCACCACCCTCTGTCTTCTACCTTTGAGCCAGTTCTGTATCCAAATGGCTAGTTCTCCCCATTGACGAAGTAGGCCAGAAGCCTGAGTTTGGCAGTTGTGTGTGGAGTCAGGGCTAAGGAGCTTGGTTTTGGGATCGGGTCCTCAGGGCTGTTGTCAGGGTAGCTAAATGCTTACAGACCTTTCAATCTATACAGTCCCAACCTACCTTTTTTCTGGAGTCTCTCAATTGCCTCTCGCCACTCACTGCGCTCGTAATCGGAGGACAGCAGGAACAAGAAACTCTGTGAAAGAGAAACTAAACAATCAATCAAGCAAATCATACGGCAAGAGGAAGCCACTGACCCTTCAAAGCTGCTGCACCATTCAATAATGACATGGCTAACACCTCACACCCACAGTGCCACCTCTCGATAAGAACCTCGCAGCCCATTATTGTATAAGGCTTTAATATTGAGCACTGTTTCCATCCCCTTCTCAGGGAGACAGTTCCAAAATCTGAGACCCTCAGCAAAATAAAATCAGTTTTAAATTATCAACACTGATTTTAAACAGTGACCAACTTGTTCCAGCCTTTATCCCAAGAGGAAACACCATCTCTGTTAGCACTCCTCAGGATCTTGTGTGTTTTAATGAAGATCCCAGACATGCAGGTTTGGTGGGTTACTGATAGGGGGAGCTGAGTCTGGATGGGATGCTCTTTAAAGGGTCAGTGCAGACTCAATGGACCAAATGGCCACTTGAAATTCTGTGATTCTAAGTCTCTGCTTACTTTTCTAAATTGCAGCAGATACAAGCCGAGCTTGTTCAACCTTTCCTCATAAAATAAGCTGCTCATTCCAGAGATTAGTCCAGTAAACCTCTGAATTGTGTCAAATGCTACCTGAAATACAGTGTCCTAGACAGGGTAACAGCAGTGCCTTGTATAACTGATGCATAATCTTCCAAACATTGTATTCAATTCCCTTCACAATAAAGCATAACAATCTACATCTTTCTTAACTACTTGATGTATCTTCGGTGATTTTGACATTATAACACACAGCTCCCTCTGCATTTAAACCTCTGTAATGTCTCACTGTTTCAGTAATGTAATTTTAAAGCCTCTCACTACACAATGCCAGAGGATCTCGAGTTGTCTGTGAAAAGGTCTTGTTTGAAGAAACAACCCTGACAACTCTGTGAACTCCCTCTCTGGGCTACCTTCGTCTATCTGACTTTTCCAGTCTGTATGCAATTAAAAATCCCCCATGATTATTAACATGCCTTTCTGACAAAAACATTCCTGTATGGTTCAATGTGAAGACCTCAATCTGCGTCCCCCTGCTGCCATGTCCCTGCCTTGTCTGCTAGGTCAGACTTATTCACCCACGTCAATCTCCGCCCCATGACTAACTCCACCCCCATGACCGACTCCACCCCCACACCAGGTCCTAGCTCCCAGCCCTGCCATATTTTCGCTATCCGTCCAGACCTCCCCTCTCTAAGGATGAAAGATCAGTCCTCAGCAGGGGCCTTACCTTCATACCCCTACGCTCTCGGATTAATGAGTTTAACATGCGGCGAGACATCGAGCATTTCTTCCGCTGCCTTCGCCTCCGCACCTACTTCAACCAGGACTCCCACCCACCCTCTGACGACCCCTTCTCCCGCCTCCAACACACCCCATCCACCTGGACACCCCGTGCTGGCCTCTTACCCACCCTCGATCTATTTATAGCCAACTGCCGCCGTGACAATGACCGCCTCAACCTCTCCACCCCTCTCACCCACTCCAACCTCTCACCCTCGGAACTTGCAGCCCCCCACTCCCTCCGTTCCAACCCCAACCTCACTATCAAACCGGCAGACAAGGGAGGCGCGGTAGTAGTTTGGCGCACCGACCTTTACACCGCTGAGGCTAAACGCCAGCTCATGGACACCTCCTCCTACTGCCCCCTTGACCATGACCCCACCTCCCACCACCAAACCATCATCTCCCAGACCATCCATAACCTCATCACCTCAGGGGATCTCCCATCCACCGCCTCTAACCTCATAGTCCCACAACCCCGCACCGCCCGCTTCTACCTCCTGCCCAAAATCCACAAACCCGACTGTCCCGGCCGACCCATTGTCTCAGCCTGCTCCTGCCCCACCGAACTCAGCTCTGCATACCTCGACACGGTCCTGTCCCTCTTAGTCCAAGAACTCCCCACCTATGTTCAGGACACCACCCACACCCTCCACCTCCTCCATAATTTTCGCTTCCCCGGTCCCCAATGCCTTATCTTCACCATGGACATCCAGTCCTGTACACCTCCATCCCCCATCATGAAGGCCTCTGCATCTTCCTTTCCCGCCGTACCAACCAGTACCCTTCCACTGACACCCTCCTTCGACTGACTGAACTGGTCCTCACCCTGAACAACTTCTCTTTCCAATCCTCCCACTTCCTCCAAACCAAACGAGTTGCCATGGGCACCCACATGGGCCCCAGCTATGCCTGCCTCTTCGTAGGATATGTGGAACAGTCCATCTTCCGCAGCTACACTGGCACCACCCCCCTACCTTTTCCTCCGCTACATCGATGACTGTATCGGTGCTGCCTCGTGCTCCCACGAGGAGGTTGAACAGTTCATCCACTTTACCAACACCTTCCACCCTGACCTCAAATTCACCTGGACTGTCTCAGACTCCTCCCTCCCCTTCCTAGACCTGTCCATTTCTATCTCAGGCGACCAACTCAATACAGATATTTACTATAAACCGACTGACTCCCACAGCTACCTGGACTACACCTCCTCCCACCCTGCCCCCTGTAAAAACGCTATCCCATATTCCCAATTCCTCCGCCTACGCCGCATCTGCTCCCAGGAGGACCAGTTCCAATAACGAACTCAAATGGCCGCCTTCTTCAAGGACCGCAATTTCCCCCCAGACGTGGTCGATGATGCCCTCCACCGCATCTCCTCCACTTCCCGCTCCTCCACCCTTGAGCCCCGCCCTTCCAACTGCCACCAGGACAGAACCCCACTTGTCCTCACCTTTCACCCAACTTGTCCTCACCTTTCACCCCACTTGCGCCCACACCTCCCCACTCACTTCCCTCCAAGGCCCCAATGGACCCTTCTATATCTGTCGCAAATTCACCTGCGCCTCCACACACATCATTTACTGCATCCGCTGCACCCGATATGGTCCCCTATACATTGGGGACACAGGCCGCCTACTTGTGGAACGTTTCAGAAACACCTCTGGGACACCCGCACCAACCAACCCAACCACCCCGTGGCTGAACACTTTAACTCCCCCTCCCACTCCACCAAGGACATGCAGGTCCTTGGCCTCTTCCATCACACACATGACACCTGGAGGAAGAGCGCCTCATCTTCCGCCTAGGAACCCTCCAACCACAAGGGATGAATGCAGATTTCTCCAGTTTCCTCATTTCCCCTCCCCCCACCTTATCTCAGTCCCAACCCCCGGATTCAGCACCGCCCTCTTGACCTGCAATCTTCTTCCTGACCTCTCCGCCCTCACCCCGTCTCCGGCCTATCACCCCCACCTTAACCTCCTTCCACCTATCGTATTCCCAACGCCCCTCCCCCAAATTCCCTCCCCACTACCTTTTATCTCAGCCCGCCTGGCACACCAGCCTCATTCCTGAAGAAGGGCTTATGCCCGAAACATTGATTCTCCGGCTCTGCAGATGCTGCCTGGCCTGCTGCGTTTTTCCAGCACCACATTTTTCAACTCAGACTTATTCACCTCCCAGTTTATTGGTTGGTTTGAATGCTACACTCATCCAGATACATACCTTTTAGCTTTATCCTTTTGTTAATTTTGTAAATTTACTACTTCTATTGGTTTACTCTTGGATTTGAGCTCTCTATCTTTTCCTGTCATATTTCTTCTTCATTTCCCACATTTTTATATTTTCCTTTTGCCTTATCTCTACTCTTTTAACATTTCTTCCCAAATTTGATCCTTTGTCCCCACAATTCAGTTTAAAATCCTTTCTCCTTCCCTAGTTATGCAGTCAGCAACAATACCATCCCCAGCACATTTCAGGGGGACACCCTCCCATTGGGACAAATCCCACTTTCCCATGTCCTGGTGGCTGTGCCCCACAAACTGGAATCCATTTTTCCCACACCTGTCCTAGAACAAAATATTCATCTCTCTCATGTCGTTATCCCTGTGCCAATCTGTTATGGGCCAATCTAGAAATTATGACCTTTGAAGTTCTGTTGTCCCTAACTCCTTTGAATGTCCTTCACTGTTTTGGATGTAGGTTTGCTCGCTGAGCTGAAAGGTTCATTTCTAGACGTTGTCCTGTCCATGTTCACACTGACATGCACCATGACACCAGGATTCTCCCCCACACACCAAACTCCTCTCCAGCACTCAGGGGGTATCCTGAACAGTGTCAATTCCCCAGCCCTCAACACTGCACCTTACCCCCAGCACATTCCCTCTCAAAGACCCTCACGTGAGTAGCTTCCCATTCTGTGATACTCAGCTCCGAAAGCTGCTGACTGCACTGACATCTCCATAATCCCTCCCCATCCAGTCACTCACCCAGTGACCCCTCCCTGACCCGGGTCCCCCAGTGACCCCTCCCTGACCCGGGTCCTCCAGTGACCCCGCCCTGACCCGGGTCCCCCAGTGAACCCTCCCTGACCCGGGTCCCCCAGTGACCCCGGTCCCCCAGTGACCCCTCCCTGACCCCGGTCCCCCAGTGACCCTGTCCTGACCCGGGTCCCCCAGTGAGCTCTCACCTTTCCGTACTTGTTGTGTATCCGGAAGGGAATGGTGGGCGAGTGCAGGAGGAGCCAGGATTCCTGTTCACACAATTTCTTCTTCAGGCGCTCCACAACCCGCATCTGACCCTTCGGAGATTTCTGCGAATGGAGGAAGAGATGGGCAGGAACAGGAAGGGAAGGAGGGAAGGAGACAAGGTAGGGGAAGAGAGAGAGAGAGAGAGAGAGATTAGGAGTTGGACGGGGAGAGAGAGAGAGAGGGAGAGATTGGGGGAGAGAAGGAGAGATTGGGGGGGTGGGGGAAGAGATTGGGGGGGTGGGGGAAGAGATTGGGGGGTGGGGGAAGAGATTGGGGGGTGGGAGAGAGATAGAGGGAGAGAGAGAGAGAGAGAGAGATTGGGGGAGAGAGAGAGAGATTGGGGGAGAGAGAGAGAGAGATTGGGAGAGAGAGAGAGAGAGATTGGGAGAGAGAGAGAGAGAGAGAGAGAGAGAGATTGGGGGAGAGAGAGAGAGAGAGAGAGAGAGAGAGAGATTGGGGGAGAGAGAGAGAGGGAGAGAGAGAGATTGGGGAGAGAGAGAGATTTGGGGAGAGAGAGAGAGAGAGAGAGAGATTGGGGAGAGAGAGAGAGTTGAGGAGAGAGAGAGATTGGGGGAGAGAGAGAGATTGGGGAGAGAGAGAGATTGGGGAGAGAGAGAGATTGGGGGAGAGAGAGAGATTGGGGGAGAGAGAGAGATTGGGGGGAGAGAGAGATTGGGGAGAGAGAGAGATTGGGGGGAGAGAGAGATTGGGGGGGAGAGAGAGATTGGGGGAGAGAGAGAGATTGGGGGGAGAGAGAGAGATTGGGGGGAGAGAGAGAGATTGGGGGGGGAGAGAGAGATTGGGGAGGGAGAGAGAGATTGGGGGGGAGAGAGAGAGAGATTGGGGCGAGAGAGAGAGATTGGGGAGAGAGAGAGAGATTGGGGGAGAGAGAGAGATTGGGGAGAGAGAGAGAGAGAGAGAGAGATTGGGGGAGAGAGAGAGAGAGATTGGGGGAGAGAGAGAGAGATTGATGGAGAGAGAGAGATTAGGAGTGGGACGGGGAGAGAGAGACAGAGGGAGAGATTGGGGGGTGGGGGAAGAGATTGGGGGGTGGGGGAAGAGATTGGGGGGGTGGGGGAAGAGATTGGGGGGGTGGGGGAAGAGATTGGGGGGTGGGGGAAGAGATTGGGGGGGTGGGGGAAGAGGAAGAGATTGGGGGTTGGGAGAGAGATAGAGGGAGAGAGATTGGGGGGAGAGAGAGAGAGAGAGAGAGAGAGATTGGGGAGAGAGAGAGAGAGAGAGAGATTGGGGATAGAGAGAGAGAGAGAGATTGGGGGAGAGAGAGAGAGAGAGATAGATTGGGGAGAGAGAGAGAGAGAGATTGGGGAGAGAGAGAGGGATTGGGGAGAGAGAGAGAGAGAGAGAGAGAGAGAGTGGGGAGAGAGAGAGAGATTGGGGGGAGAGAGAGAGGGAGAGAGAGATTGGGGAGAGGGAGAGAGAGATTGGGGAGAGGGAGAGAGATTGGGGAGAGAGGGAGAGAGAGATTGGGGAGAGAGAGAGAGATTGGGGAGAGAGAGAGAGAGATTGGGGAGAGAGAGAGAGATTGGGGAGAGAGAGAGAGATTGGGGGAGAGAGAGAGAGAGATTGGGGGGAGAGAGAGAGAGATTGGGGAGAGAGAGAGAGAGATTGGGGGGGAGAGAGATTGGGGGGAGAGAGAGATTGGGGGGAGAGAGAGATTGGGGGGAGAGAGAGAGAGAGAGATTGGGGAGAGAGAGAGAGATTGGGGAGAGAGAGAGAGATTGGGGGAGGGAGAGAGAGAGATTGGGGAGAGAGAGAGAGAGAGATTGGGGGAGAGAGAGAGAGATTGGGGGGAGAGAGAGAGAGATTGGGGGGAGAGAGAGAGATTGGGGGGAGAGAGAGATTGGGGAGAGAGAGATTGGGGAGAGAGAGATTGGGGGGAGAGAGAGAGATTGGGGGAGAGAGAGAGAGAGAGATTGGGGAGAGAGAGATTGGGGAGAGAGAGAGAGAGAGATGGAGGTGTTGAGGTGGAGAGGAGGGGAAGAAGTAGGTGAGGATGAGTATCAGATTCACAGTCAACGGAAAGGGGAGTTTCCCCAACAGCGATCTGGAGCTGACCCTCAGGGGCAGTTCAACCGCTGATGCCCTGAGCCCAATCCTAACCCCCCCAATCATTACCCCCACAAAGCTTTTCCCTTCAGCGTAATGCTGAGTTTAATCCACCCAACCCGTCCCCATGACGTTGAACTCTATCAGCCCCAACCCATACTCCCTCCGATGCCCTGAATTCCTTAACATGGCTCCTGCACCTGCTCAACCCACCCACAGTTCCCCTGTCCACCAACTGCATTTCCTATCCTCCCACTTTACCCTCCAACTGCACTGTCCTAACACCATCCCACAGGCACAGACACCACCTCAAGCCAAGTCCCCAGAGGCAGCACCAAGATCCGGTACAGTAACCACCCTGTCAGTCTGCTCTAGGGGGCCCAGCCTATAGACCAAGGACACAGGCAGCTCAGTGTCAGGCAGCCTGGGTTCAGCCCTCACCTTTTCCCTCTGGATTTCGTTCTTGGTGTGAGAAATCTTCATCTTCATTTCCTCGAGTTCATGCTCAGGCACCACATGAACCTGTGGACTCGGCTCCAAATCCTCAGCAGACAGGAACATGAGGTCAGCCAGGGGAATGTACCACTTACAGTCATACTGCTGCTGCTGCTGCCTCCTAACCAGAACAAACATACCGGGGAGAGACAGTGAGGACTGCAAGTGCTGGCAAGGCAGAGGCAATAAAACGTGGAGCTGGAAAAACACAACAGCTCAAGCAGCATCAAAGGAGCAGGAGAGTCAAGGTTTCAACCTTTTCAGGTTTTGTCCAAAATATCGGCTTTCCTGTTTCTCTGACGCTGTTTGAGCTGGGGTTCTTTTTAAAATTCCACAGTTTAACAAACACATGAAGGAGGACATAGTGTGTGTGTGCAAGAGAGAGAGAGAGAGAGAGAGAGAGAGAGAGAGAGGAGGGTAGGGGGAACAGAGGGGGGACAGTGTGGCAGAGAGGGGGAAGCAGAGAGAAGGGGGGAGACAGAGAGGAGGGGGTAGACAGAGAGGGAGGAGGGGGACAGAGAGAGAGAGAGAGCAGGGGGACAGAGAGAGAGAGCAGGGGACAGAGAGAGAAGAGGGGGACAGAGAGAGAGAGAGAGAGGAGGGGGACGGGGGGGGAGACAGAGGGGAGGACAGAGAGGGGGATGGAGCAAGGGAGGGAGACAGAGAGAGAGAGAGAGAGAGGAGGGGGACAGAGAGAGAGAGGAGGGGGATAAAGAAAGAGAGGGGGGACAGAGAGGGGGGGGAACGGGGGGTGGGGGGGGTCAGAGTAAGGGAGACACAGGAGGGTGACAGGGGGACAGAGAGTGGGGTTAACAGGGAGATGGGAAGGGGGGGACAGAGAGAGAGAGAGAGAGAGAGAGGAGGGGGGCGGGGGGGGGGAGACAGAGGGGGGGACAGAGAGGGGGATGGAGCAAGGGAGGGAGACAGAGAGAGAGAGAGAGAGAGAGGAGGAGGGGGACAGAGAGAGAGAGAGGAGGGGGATAGAGAAAGAGAGGGGGGACAGAGAGAGGGGGGGAACGGGGGTGGGGGGTCAGAGTAAGGGAGACACAGGAGGGTGACAGGGGGACAGAGAGTGGGGTTAACAGGGAGATGGGAAGGGGGGACAGCAAGAGGGAACGGGGGCTTTGACAGGGGGAGGGATGTAGGGCAGAGCGAGGGGTACAGGGGAATACAGAGGAGGAGATGGGGGACAGACAGAGATGGGGGACAGAGAGAGAGAGAAGGGGGACAGAGAGAGAGAGAGAGGGGGTAACAAGGAGACAGAAAGGGGGGACAGGGAGAGGGAGGGAGGAAGACAGAGATAAAGAGAAAGAGACAGTGATAGAGACAGGGGAAAGGGAGACAGAGACAGTGAAAAAGATAAAGAGATAAAGAGTGAGAAAGGGTGAAAGAAAGAGAGATAGATAAAGAGAACAAGATGGGGAGAAAGGCAGACAGAGAAATTGCCCGGGAGAGCTGTTCAATCACGTGAAGGAAGTTGTGGTCACTGAAAGGAAAAGGCCAACATGAGGCAGCAGGCTGGTCACACAGGTAATGACACTGAGCAGGAAGGGAGAGTATCCACACTGCACCCACAGGCAGTACACAACACTCGAGTTTGCAAAGATCGAAAAAAGGCAGAACTCAAAGCCAAATACCCAGTGCACAGGTAACAGCATGGAATTGTCAGCTCAAACAAAAATAAACTTGGGTGCTCCAACAGTCAGTAGGAACACAGGAAGCCATTCAGCCCCTCAATCCTGCTCTATGATGGCAGCAATGTGCAAGAGAAGGACAGAGGCACCAGCAAGATGGACAGAGTGAGAGAGATAGAGAGCTGGAGAAGGACAGGGAGCGAAACTGGGAGAGAGAGATGGAGAGACCCCAGAGAGGAAAAGAGAGAGAGAGAGAGAGAAAGTGAGAGAGACAGCATGAGAGAGAGGGTGAGCAGCCAAATTGGGGAGGGGGAGCCAGGGGAGGTGGTGGGAGGGGAGATGCGGGGGAGGTGGGGGCAAACAGAATGGGGGGGATAGAGTGAGGGTACGGAATGGGGGATGGAGTGGGAATGGGGGGATGGAGTGAGGGGGGACGGAATGGGGGGATGGAGTGAGGGTGGAGGTGGAGTGAGGGGGGACGGAATGGGAGGGTGGAGTGAGGGGGGACGGAATGGGGGGGTGGAGTGAGGGGGGACGGAATGGGGGGTGGAGTGAGGGGGGACGGAATGGGGGGGTGGAGTGAGGGGGAAGGAATGGGAGGGTGGAGTGGGGGGTGGGGGGTGGAGTGAGGGGGGACGGAATGGGGGGTGGAGTGAGGGGGGACGGAATGGGGGGATGGAGTGAGGGGGAAGGAGGAGGGTGGAGTGAGGGGGGATGGAATGGGGGGGTGGAGTGAGGGGGGATGGAATGGGGGGGTGGAGTGAGGGGGGACGGAATGGGAGGGTGGAGTGAGGGGGGACGGAATGGAGGGGTAGAGTGAGGGTGGATGGAATGGGGGGGGGGGGAGTGAGGGGATTTATCCTAGGATTCTCTGAGAAGCCAGGGAGGAGATTGCAGAGCTTTTGGCTTTGATATTTAAGTTGTTATTGTCTACAGGAATAGTGCCAGAAGCCTGGAGGATAGCAAATGTGGTTCCCCTTGTTCAAGAGGAGGAGTAGAGACAACCCTGGTAATTATAGATCAGTGAGCCTTACTTCAGTTGTGGGTAAATGTTGGAAAAGGTTATAAGAGATAGAATGTGGACGCTTTGGAGAGGGTGCAGAGAAGGTTTACGAGGATATTGCCTGGTAGGGAAGGTGCTAGCTATGAAGAGAGGTTGAGTAGGTTAGGTTTGTTTTCATAAGAGAAAAGGAGATTGAGGGGGGAACCTGATTGAGGTCTATAAAACCATGAAGGGTATAGACAGAGTGGATAGAGATGAGCTTTTTCCCAGGGTGAGGGATTCAATATTCAAAGATCATGCGTTCAAGGTGAGAGGTGGAAAGTTTAAGGGGGATACATGCGGCAAGTACTTCACACAGAGGGTGGTGGGTGTCTGGAACGTGTTGCCAGCAGAGGTGGTAGAGGCAGGCACGGCAGATTAATTTAAGATGTGTCTGGACAGATGCATGAGTAGGTGGGGAGCAGAGGGATACAGATGCTTAGGAATTGGGCGACAGGTTTAGACAGTAGATTTGGATCAGCACAGGCTTGGAGGGCCGAAGGGCCTGTTCCTGGGCTGTAAATTTTCTTTGTTCTTTGATGGGATCTATAATCATCTAGAAAACAATAATTTGATTAGGGATAGTCAACATGATTTTGTGAAGGGTAGGTCATGCCTCACAAACCTTACTGAGTTCTTTGAGAAGGTGACCAAACAGGTAGATGAGAGTAAACCTGGTTGATGTGGTGTATATGGATTTCAGCAAGGTGTTTGATAAGGTTCCCCACAGTAGGCTATTGTACAAAATGCGGAGGAATGGGATTGTGGGAGATATAGCAGTTTGGATCAGTAATTGGCTTGCTGAAAGAAAACAGAGGGTGATGGTTGATGGGAGATGTTCATCCTGGAGTTCAGTTATTAGTGGTATACCGCAAGGATCTGTTTTGGGTTCACCGCTGTTTGTTATTTGTATGAACGACCTAGATGAGGGTGTAGAAGGATGGGTTAGTAAATTTGTGGGTGACACTAAGATTGAAGGAGTTGTGGATCGTGCAGGTTACAGAGGGACACAGATAAACTGCACAGCTGGGCTGAGAGGTGGCAAATGGAGTTTAATGCATAAACGTATGAGATGATTTACTTTGAAAGGAGTAACAGGAGTGCAGAATACTGGGCTAATGGTAAGAATCTTGGCAGTGTAGATGAGCAGAGAGATCTCGGTGTCCATGTACATAGATCCCTAAAAGTTGCCACCCAGGTTGATAGGGTTGTTAAGAAGGCATATGGTGTGTTAGCTTTTATTGGTAGAGGGATTGAGTTTCAGAGCCATGACGTTATGCTGCAGCTGTACAAGATACTAGTGTGGCCACACTTGGCGTATTGCATTCAGTTCTGATCACCGCATTATAAGAAAGAGGAGGAAGCTTTGGAAAAGGTTGAGAGGAGATTTACTGGGATGTTGCCTGGTATGGAGGGAAGGTCTTATGAGGAAAGACTGAGGGACTTGAGGCTGTTTTTGTTAGAGAGAAGGTCGAGAGGTGACTTGATTGAGACATATAAGATAATCAGAGGGTTAGATAGGGTGGGCAGGAAGAGCCTTTTTCCTCTGATGGTGATGGCCAGCACGAGGGGACATAGCTTTAAACTGAGGGGTGATAGACATAGGTCAGATGTCAGAGGTAGTTTCTTTCCTCAGGGAGTGGTAGGGGCGTGGAACGCACTGCCTGCAACAGTATAGTAGACTCGCCAACTTTAAGGGCATTTAAATGATCATTGGATAGGCATATGGAAGAAAATGGAATAGTGTAGGTTAGAGTAGTGGGGGGAGAGTGGGTCAAAGTGTGTGGGGGAGGGGGGGTGGGGGGTGGGGGAAGTGTCATTGGGACAGTACCAGAGACGTGGTAAGACAGAGGCAAACAGATAAGGAGTAGGATGCTCAGAGAGGGGGCATGCACTCAGGCCACAGTGTGGGTGTGACTGAGCAAGACGGATAGAGAGAGACAAATAATGCCATATATCTTCCCTTTAGCAAATATTAAAACTTAACATCTGCTGCATCAGCCCTAGCTCTTACTGTATCAGCTCAATCAGATAACTGTTTCTTTCGCTGAGTCTGTTCATTTTATTAATTTCCCACTGACCTGGGGCCTGTACACCCCAGAAATCTGTCTCCATTAGCAGAATGCAGACCCGAAAATTCCCTACCCAACTGCCTGCTTTTTCAGTTTGCCGCACAACAGGAGATCAGTGAAGAGGAAAACATGTCGCAGCTTCCTGGATCCCTCTGAAACTTCAACAATAAAACCGTCTCTCACCAACTGCCGATTCTGAAAGAGAAAGTAGGAAGATATTCACGCAGGGTCACCACTGTCGGAGGGAGCTCTGCTGGTGGAAGCCATTGCCATGGGATGATGAAGGGCTTATGCCCGAAACGTCGAATTTCCTGTTCCTTGGATGCTGCCTGACCTGCTGCGCTTTAACCAGCAACACATTTTCAGCTCTGATCTCCAGCATCTGCAGACCTCACTTTTTCCTCATTGCCATGGGATGACAGGAAATCCACCAAAGGGTGGTGTGGGTGTGGTGGAGGTTACCATCTGGGGGCATTCATCAACAGGGTTGGGTTCAGGGTATTTCCCATCATGCCAGGGGAGTTATGGGGGAATAATCCACACCATGTCTCAGGGATGGGCAGGGCACAAAAAATGAACCTGTAACAAGGGGAGTACAGGACATCAACAATACTAAACAGAGAGGAGAAGGTGAACGGATCAGAACTCGGACACAAGAAACAACTTGAAAAAGAGACATCATTTTATAAGGTATGAGAATAGGGTCCTGATTGGTTGAATCATTCTTGGCGTGGAGATGTAGTAACGGTCAATGTGACTTCTCAGGCAGTCAGATCAATTCTGGTTTGGTCAGGGTGTTGCCATGGGAATGTTGGCTGTCTCCATGACCCCCTTTTTTTTTAAAAAAAAGATGGAACACTCGAACAAATTCTTTTAGCCCTCATAAAACAGAGCCCTGAGTATTAATGTCAGGGGCTTATGTAACTCTGATCTTTTAATAAATGACATGCAGGAGCAGAATCACATTTAATGGTGGAAATAAAGTCCTCAGCTTACAAACACCATCAGCCGGCTGCTCACTGTCAGTGATCAACAAAACTTGTTAAAAGTCAGTACCTGCCTGGTCCGCTAATTCAGATTGAGTTAACTGTTGTTGCTACATTGCCAATAGTAGCTCAACCAATCAGCACTCTGTTCTCATGCCTGGTAAAATGGTGCCTGATTTCTCAGGGCTGTTGTTTGCACCCTAGTTCTGACGAGTGCACAATGAAAAGCATCAGCTTCTCGTCTCCTTTTAGCAATGGACAAGGAGCAGTAATGGCCAACAGGAAGCTGTCCACAAAGGCCCTACACCGTGCTGTTAGCTGCAGCTGCGGATTCTGGGGGAATTGTCAGTCAGACCAGCATCAGGTGACAATGATCCATCCCACAGCAGCCAACCCAGGCCCCAGCCTCACCGGACATATCCACTCACCTCGCCCTTTGCCAGTGTCATGTGTGCATGCCGATCAGAGATTTCCTCATTAATGCTGGACAGGAAATTCTGAGAGATTCGGAGAGCATCCTGCAGTAAGGGATAGTCGGGATGCTGTGTTGGAGTGTGCTTCAGGAGATCCTGCAATCACAGACACAGCAGCTCTGTTAAACCTGCCTTGACATCCTCAGCAATGTTAAGGCAGCACAGTGGCTCTTCACAGTGCCACGGACCTGGGTTCAATTGTCACCTCGGGCTACAGTCTGTGTAGACCTCGAACATTCTCCCCATGTCTGCGTGGGTTTCCTCCAGGTGCTCTGGTTTCCTCCCACAGTGCAAAGGTGTGCAGGTTAGGAGGGATTGGCCATGCTAAACTGTCCAGTGTTCAGGGATGTGCAGGCTAGATGAGTTTACCATGAGAAATACAGGGTTATAGGGTGGGTTGGGGGGGGACTGCTGTTTGGAGAATCAGTGTGGGCTCAATGGGCTGAATTGCTTGCTTTTTCACACTGTAGGGATTTTAGGTGGGGCAGAGTGATATTCCAAAGGCCATCACTGAACTTTTCAATTCAATAGACTCGGTGAAAAGCCTTGGGAGGGGAAAGTAGGTGGTGATGTGGAGGTGGTGCTGACTTTCACATTACAAGCACCAATCACTGGGTTAAAGGCCCATTTCAGAGATTCCAGCACAAAACGCAGGATAGCACATCCCATGGCCAACTGAGGGAGCGCCGCACTGTCGGAGGGTCAGCGCCGAGGGAGCGCCGCACTGTCGGAGGGTCAGCGCCGAGGGAGCGCCGCACTGTCGGAGGGTCAGCGCCGAGGGAGCGCCACACTGTCGGAGGGTCAGCGCTGAGGGAGCGCCGCACTGTCGGAGGGCCGCATTGTCAGACGGTCAGCGCTGAGGGAGCGCCGCACTGTCGGAGGGTCAGTGCTGAGGGAGGGAGTGCCGCACTGTCGGAGGGTCAGTGCTGAGGCAACACCGCATTGTCGGAGGGTCAGTGCTGAGGGAGTGCTGCACTATTTTCTTGTTTATTAATTCACGGGATGAGGGTGTCGCTGACTTGGCCCAGCAGTTATTGCCCATCCCTAATTGCCCAGAGGGCAGTTAGGTGCCAGCCACATTGCTGTGGGTCAGCAGTCAAGTCTCGGCTGGGCGAGGATGGCAGTTTCCTTCTCTAAAGGACAATAATGAACCAGATGGGCTTTCTGACAGTCAATAATAGATTTTTGATATTAGATTCTTAACTCCAGATATTATTGAATTCAAATACGTGCGTGTGTGTGTTGGGGTGTGGGTGGTGGAAATGATTCCAATTGGGACTCCATAAAATTTTGATTTTACAACTCCTCTTTGTGATAATATTTTTGTCCCTTCTGTTACACGAAGTGACCATTCTTTGAATATTAAAGTTTCCCATTAGGACAGGGTGAATACTCACATGTAGCACCAGGGTGCTGCGAGTGACTCGGTTGATTGGCTTGTAGAGCAGAGCTGAAACAGATAGACACGGCTGAGAAAAACAAACTTTTACAAACACTTTACCTAATCATAGATTAACTCTGTATCTAACCCCATGCTGTCCCTGTCCCTGGGAGTGTTTGATGTGGGGACAGTATATAGGGAGCTTTACTCTGTATCTAACCCCATGCTGTCCCTGGCCTGGGAGTGTTTGATGGGGGACAGTGTTGAGGGAGCTTTACTCTGTATCTAACCCCGTGCTGACCCTGGCCTGGGAGTGTTTGATGGGGGACAGTGTCGAGGGAGCTTTACTGACAATGATAACATTTTCATGGCGATGATGAGAATCTTGTTCAGTGAACAGGGAAGTGGTCTCTTTCCCTCTCGCTGAATTCCAGGGACTTGTGGCATTTCACAATGTGAGCTATATCTCAAGAAACAGTAACAGGATTCTCTGTTTTGACACTTTTATGAGTTTGTTTTTGATCAGAAATGTGATTTTTGTCACGAGTGACACACACAGGGAAGTTGCTTGCTGCAGGCTAAACAATTCTGCATTGCTGAGTCCCAGCATTCTCACACACAGGAATGGACAGATTCACACACTGTTCCCCTGCCTAGCAACAAGACTCGCTAACAACGGAACATGTAGGATCATTTTCACTTGAAAACTGGGTGGGCATAATACAGACTCCACTGATTACACACACACAGACCCCTGCCCATTACACACAAGTGATTCTGGCAGTGAGTGGTCAGGATCGAGCCGGTAAATCTGTGCCCACAGGGGGTTGGGGTCCAGTCTGTGCTCACTGGCCACAAGTTTTTGAGAGAAACCCTCCAGACCGAAAGCCTCGGGCAGGAGGGGGGGAACAGAGTCAATGTTATCGCCCTTGCCCCTGAATCAGGGAGCGTTAGCTGCAGATTTCAGGAGCACAGTGAGTGGAGAATGTGCAATCTCTCTTGAACATCCTCAGAATGTCAAACATTCCCTATGGTTTGGGATTAATCTCTTTTACGTTTTAGAAGGTGATCACAAGGACAAAGGAAACCACCTCTAATCATCAAAGTAAATGGGAGTAAGATTGTCGAGGTGAAGGCAGCAGGGGAAACAGGCAAGTCGACTGCTATTGTCTCATGTATTCGCTTTCACACAGAGGCAGCTGAATGAGCAGAATATGGATGAGGCAGAGATACACAAAGACACAAAGCAACAACACCAAGCATTTACCATAGCAGCTGCACTTGCAGCAGAGCCGGAGTATCAGCAACATTTCCATCGCCTCCCCTCCTCCCTCACTCTCTGTATCTTACTCAGTCCTGTGCACACCGAGCTCAGAGTCCTGTTGTCACATGGATTACTGGGGGAAGGGCGGGGTAGTGGGCTCGGTACACACTGACAGTCACCAGGCTCATACATGGATCAGCAACAATAAGGACACAGCGAGTGCTCAGATCACAGCTCGACATGGGGACCCAGTAATGGGGCAGTGCAAGTCTGAGGGGCACACAGCACAAGGTCACTACCTTCAAAAGCATGGTGGCGAAACCTACCTTCCAATGTGACAGAGGTGGAACATTCCTTGGAATCCTTGGGGTTTTTGACTTTCAGGTTCTTTAAAAGAGAGAGAGAGGAAGAACAGTCAGCTGAGACAGAGTGACCTCTCAGCCCAAACCTATCGCCTCAGGTCAGTTACTCCCTGTAATCCCACCTTACCTCGGAGATCTTCCTGAAGTTGTTGTTAGCCGAGCTACATCTCTCAACTGTCTCCACGGCAACTTTATAATTTCCCACAAAGGCCTGGTACACTCCGAGACCTTCGGCCTATAGACAGAGAGAGGGAGGGGCAGTCAGACGGTACATCTTCACCCGGAGGGTTGTAAATCTATGGAATTCCATGCCCAGTGAAGTAGCTCACACTATTTCAGTAAATGTTTTTAAAGCTAAGGTATATTTTTTTAAACAATGAAGGAATTAAGGGATACGTTGAGAGTACACAGGTAAGTGAATCTGAGTCCACGAGAACATCAGTCATGATCCTATTGATTGGTGGAGCAGGCTAGAAGGGTCATACGGCCTACTCCTGCTCCTAGTTCATATCAGGGAGGGGAGAGAGAAGATGGACAAGGGATAGTAGAGATGTGAGGGTGGGGAAAGAGAGAGGGAGGGAAGAAAGGGGAAGGGTGAGGTGGAAAAGAGGGGTAAGTGAGGGGGGGGAACAGGGAGGGAAGGAAAGAGAGACAGACATCTGGGGGAGAGATGGTGAGGAAAGCTGGGAAGGACAAAGGGGAAAGAGACACAGAGAAGGGGGAAAGAAAGAAGACAGACAGAGACAGAAACTGGGGGAGGGGAGGATGAGATGGACCATTCAGTCTGGAATCATTCTGAGAGAGCACAGGGGGAGGGGGGTGACAGTTGGCCGCACACACATCCACTCGCAGTGCCCCTTCCCCATTTACCAGCTTCTGGAAGAGGTGTCCCACAGAATGCTGGGAATCCCAGTTCTCGATTTTGGGACGCAGACTGTCACAGAATTCTCGGTGAATCTGTTGGATTTCCTGCACCTTGTAGAAGATGGTCTCAATTTGCTGATTGGTTAGAACCGGCTGTGAGGTGGTAGCAGCAGCTTTGAGTGGCTTCAGTGGCTGGAAGAGAGGGTTCCGGAAAAAGCCAGTGACATGGTCAATGGGATTCTCTATAACTGAAGCTGCACAAGTTCATAGACACTGAGACACTTTGGTCATTGAGCAAACTCCCCTCTCCACTCCAGGGTGGCTAGGTTTCCAAACCTGGTCCAGGGCAGGCCTTGGGAACTAGAAACAATGACTGTTTGACTCAAAGTGAGAGACTTAGCCAGACATGTTACTTGATGGAGTTGTCTCTAATGACATTACCACTGTCGGAGGGTCAGTGCAGAGGGAGCGCCGCACTGTCGGAGGCTCAGTGCAGAGGGAGCGCCGCACTGTCGGAGGGTCAGTGCAGAGGGAGCGCCGCACTGTCGGAGGGTCAGTGCAGAGGGAGCGCCGCACTGTCGGAGGGTCAGTGCAGAGGGAGCGCCGCACTGTCGGAGGCTCAGTGCAGAGGGAGCGCCGCACTGTCGGAGGCTCAGTGCAGAGGGAGCGCCGCACTGTCGGAGGCTCAGTGCAGAGGGAGCGCCGCACTGTCGGAGGGCCGCACTGTCGGAGGGTCAGTGCAGAGGGAGCGCCGCACTGTCGGAGGGTCAGTGCAGAGGGAGCGCCGCACTGTCGGAGGGTCAGTGCTGAGGGAGTGCCGCACTGTCGGAGGGCCGCACTGTCGGAGGGTCAGTGCTGAGGGAGCGCCGCACTGTCAGAGGGTCAGTGCTGAGGGAGGGCCGCACTGTCGGACGGTCAGTGCAGAGGGAGCGCCGCACTGTCAGAGGGTCAGTGCTGAGGGAGCGCCGCACTGTCAGAGGGTCAGTGCTGAGGGAGCGCCGCACTGTCAGAGGGTCAGTGCAGAGGGAGTGCCGCACTGTCGGAGGGTCAGTGCAGAGGGAGTGCCGCACTGTCAGGAGGTCAGTAGTGTTTGACCCCTCACTCTCTGGGTTGTTTAGGAATGGTGTGGAGCTTCTGATTTCCATCTCCAAACTTGCAATAAATTCCATTTAAAAATTCCCAATCTTGGTTCTTGGAATCAACTCCTGGGATCAGTTGGTTGGGATCAGGTTTGTGCTGATCTGTTCTGGCACAGGTTTGTTTCAATTGGGAGTCTCGCGGGCAGCAGTTGAAGTGGCACTGTCTTGCTGTGGAGTTGTGGTGTACAGTATATCCTCCTCCCCAAGGTCATGTGCACCTACATTCCAGTCAGTGCAGACACTCCATTGCTCTGGGCAGCTGAGTGGTCAGTCTGAGACACAGAAACTGCCTGATTGCAGAGAAGTGACAAAAACACTGGCCATAAAGGCAGGAAGTAGCAGATATGAGATAAAGCAGCTGGAGGCTGGATCTTCGGTCTGAAACCATAGAAACCTCATGGTGACCCTTTCCCATCTGGCCTACATCTGACTCCAGTTTCACAACACCGTCAAATTGTTATTGCTGTCTGAAATGACCCAGCAGGTTGTTATTTTATCCAAGAAGGCAGCTCAGGAGCACATTTTCAAAACTAATAATATTTTAAATATAAGCTTGAAGGGCAAGTGTAGCAAGGAATCTCAGGAACTCTGTTGAAAGAAAGTGATCTGCCTATAATATTTTCATAATTTGGAAAGACGTTAAATAGAAGGACAACTATAAATGGCCAGTAAACAAGTCATGACAGAGAGAAGCATTTCCGGTCAATAAATTAAAAAACCTTTCACACGTACATGCAGACTAACACAGGCAGAAAAATGCATACAGACGGATATAGATAGATAGAGAGATTGAAACACACACATAGTCACAGAGATTTACAGTATGGACACAGGCCTTTCGGCCAATTAAACTAGTTCCATTTGCCTGCGTTTGGCCCATGTCCCTCCATATCTATCCCATCCATGTATCAGTCTAAATGCTTCTTAAATAGCAACATTATACTCCCCTCCACCACTACCCCCGGCAGCCCATTCCAGACACTCCCCAGCCTGTGTGTAAATAAATTGCCTCCCAGACCCTTCTCACCTTAAACTTATGCCCTCTAGCCTTAGACTACCCGACGCTGGGGAAAAGCTGTTGGCTATTTACCTTACCTATGCCTCTCATGATTTTATAGACCTCTATAAGGTCACCCTTCAGTCTCCTATGCTCCAGGGCAAGTCCCAGCCTATCAAACCTCACCTTATATCTCAAACCTTCCAGTCCAGGCAGCAACCCAATAAATCTTTTCTACACTCTTTAATAATACCCTTTCCATAGAGGGGCGACCAGAACTGCACACAAACCTCCAAATGTGGCCTCACCAATGGCTTGAACAGCCACAATAAGACGTCCCAACTCCTACACTCAATGCTCTGACCAATACAAAGAAGCATGCTAAAAACCTTCTTCACTGCCTTGTCTACCTGTGACTCCACTTTCAAGGAACTATGAACCTGTATCCCTAGATTCCTTTGTGTTATAATGCTCCCCAGGGCCCTACCACTGACTCTGTAAGTACTGCCTTGGTTTGACCCACCAAAATACAACACTTTCCATTTATCTCAGTTAAACTCCATCTGCCATTCCTCAGCCCACTGGCCCAGTTGATCAAGATTTCACTGTACTGTCAGATAACCTTCACTGTCCATTATTAACCACCAATCTTGATGTCATCCACAAGCTTACTAATCATGCCTCCTAAATTCTCATCCAAATCATTTATATAAATGACAAGCAACAGTGAACCCAGCACCAATCCCTGTCAATCTGAGAAACAGTCCTCTGCCATCAGCCTCTGTCTTCTACTGTCAGGTTAATTTTATATCCAGTTGGCCAGCTCTCCCTGGATCCCATGAGATTTGACCTTCCTTCACAACCCAGTGTGCGGTACCTTGTCAAAGGCCTTGCTGAAGTCCATGGAGACAATGTCTGCCGCACTGTCCTCATCTACTTTCGTGGTCGCTCCTTCAAAAAACTCAATCAAATTTGTAAGGCATGATTTCCCTGGACAAAGCCATGCTGAAAATTCTAAATGAGTCCTTGCCTGTCCAAATGCCTATTGATCCAGTCTCTCAGAAGTCCCTCTAACAACTTACCCACCACAGACATTTAGCTCACTAATCTGTGGTTTCCAGGTATTTTCCTGTGGCCTTTCTTAAATAATGGCACAGCATTAGCCACCCTCCAAAGTCCTAAGATACATTTGATCAGGTCCCAGTGATTTATCTACCTTAATTCATTTTAAGGCTTCTAGCACCTCCTCTTCTGTCATGTGGACTCTCTTCAACATACACACTGATGTAGGCCGAGACACATAGACAGAAACTTATACAAAGACGGATACAGACCATTAGAGACAGAGACACAGACAGGAACAGACACGCGATCTAATACAGACCAAAAGAGACAGAGACACAGACAGGAACATACACACAAACAAAAACAGATAGAGACACAGATTAAAACATGCACATAGTCTGACACAGAGACTGAGATCAGGCAGAAACACAGAGACTGATACAGACACAGACAGACAGAAATACACAGAGTCTGATACAGAGAGATAGATGCATACATACAGACAGGCAGAAACACACAGTCTCATACAGACAGAGACAGACAGAAGCATACACACAGACCAATACAGAGTCTGATACAAAGACATACACAGCCAAGAACATACAAATTGACTAACATGGACAAGAACACAGAAACATACGCAGACAGAGAGAGACAGAGAAACACACACAGACTGATACAGGCAGAGACATACAGACAGATACAGAAATATAGGGACACAGATAGAAAGATACACACAGACCAGTACAGAAACAAACACACAGATGGATAAGAGAGACAGTAACTTGCACACATAGATTGATAAGACAGAGGCACACAGAGAAAGGTACACACACTCATACAGATAGAAGGGACAGACAGACAGACAAATTTGCAGCCAAATTATGCAAATAGAGTGATATACAGAAACATATAGTTCCAGATAAATACACAGAGAAAAGCAGAGAGACACATGGGGCTGTGAAGGCACTGTGCTACCTACCATCACTGGACTAGGAGTCCAGAGGCCTCAGATAATGGAACAGAGGTTGAAATCTCACCACATCAACACAATGTAATCAATACTAATCCGGAATATAACCATTACCATCAATTGTAAAAACCCACCTCGTTCGTTAATGTCCTTTTGGGAGAGCAATCTGTTGTCCTTACACTAACTGCTCTCTGGGCAGTAACGGATGGCCTAGCCAGTGATGCCCACATCCCGTGAAGGGATATCAAAAAGACACAGTGACAGAGACAACACAATAACTGCAATACTTCTCTACCAGGAGCAGGGCCTCCAGCTGGTTCAAGTAGATCTCCTCACTTGCCAGGATACCAGACAGGACAAAATTCCTCATCTCCAATCGCTTCTCTGGATCCACCTCACTCTGTAAAATAGACCAGTTAAACGTTAGCACTAACCACACATTTGAAGAATTCCTAAAGTTCATACTGCAAACTTCCAGAAAACGGCAGAAGGTGAGTGACTGAATTTATCCAAGGCTGAGGAAGAGTTTGGAGTCTTGTTGCAGACAGGGAAGAGGAGCAGAGACCGCAACTAGCCATAAACTCATCGAAGAGCAAAGGGCTGAATGGCCTATGATGCTTCATTCCCACAGTCAAAGATATTGTGAACAGTTTCAACTCTTAAATTCTACATTTCACACGAGCCCTGTCAATATACTTCTAATTTTTCCCTGAAGGTGATGATTCTCTAATCATTGCCCTAATCCCAGAAACTCACATAGAAAACCCCAACTAACCCTCTCTCTCGGAAAACCCTACCCTACTATAACCCTCCAGCCTTCAATGGTTCGCCATGTCCCCTCTGTCCCTCACAAACTGTAAACAACACCTTCTCTACCCAAATATGAACTGCACCAGATGCCCTGCTCTTGTAAACGCAATCCATCCTCACCCCCAAACCAATCCCATCCACCCCCCAACCCAATCCCCATCCCTGCTAAACTCGATCTCCACCCTCACCCCCAAACCAATCCCACCCACCCCCCAATCCACTCCCCTGCCAAACTCAATCCCCACCCACACCTCAACTCAATCTCTCTCTCCCCGAAACTCCGTCCCCACCCACACCCCAACTGAATCCATCCCTCCCCCAAAATCAATCCCCACCCACTCCCCAACCCAATCCACTCCCTTCGCAAACTCAAACCCTACCCACTCCCAACATAATCCACTTTTCCCAAACACGATCCCCATCCACTTCCCAATTCTTCCCCAAACTCAATTCCCACCCAGCCCCTCAACCCGATCCAAACACCCACCCAATGCAATACCCAAACCTCCTCCCAAACGCAATCCACACCCACCTCCCTGAACGGAGTCAATGTCCCCCTCCCCCAGCCCTGTCCACAATCACACAGCTGCCTCACCTTCACTGGCATGGGATTGGAGGGCCCAGCCTCTGGAATCTTTGCTCCATCCCATTCAAACTCATTCAGGGACAAGGCATCTGCATCTAGAAGCACTTTATCCAGAAAACTAATAACTTCCTCTGCATCTTCCATCATCATGGACAGTGCCCAGTGGCAGTGATACCAGCCCCAGCAGAAATCTCTCAGTGTCAGCACCAACTGGACACTATCAGGCTGGGGGGCAAAAGTTCATCCTGCCACAAGTCAGATACACACAGCATTTCACAATGTTTTCTCCAGTCCCCCGAGATCTGCCACCCTAAATCTCCATTGCTTGCAGTCAGTTATCAGGATCAATGAGGTGAAACCATCACAGCCTGGGCCACTCCCCAGCCGTACACCTTATCTCTCTAACTGGTTAATGATTCTTTAAGGAAAAAACAGCACCAGTCGGCTGTATCTGCTTGATGACGATACTTCCTTCTTTTAACCGTTCCTTAATTTTGCCGAGTTTTCACTTTGAAATGTGTCAGGAGTTAGATCACTGCCAGCTGATGATAAAGCAGCTGAAATGCCTCCAACCCCAGCAGCTGAACAGGTCTCTCAGGATCTGAGCACAGGCCCATCAATGGCCAACACCAGAATCTCCACCTGCTTTCCCCCACCCTCCTGGGTTCAGGGCAAATTACACCCCTGCACAGAAAATTCAGTGGCTGCCTCAAACACAACTCCTGTCATATCTTCCGTCTCTGAGCAAAATTCTAACACGCCCCCTCCAACACCTCGTCATACAGCTATATATAACCGCAGCTCTCAAACTGCACCAATCCCTGTCAGCACATGGCACTTGATCCAATCCTGCTCTGCTCCCCTCCTGCTGGAAGCAGATAAAGGTGCAAACTAAATAAAGGGGTGGAGTCAGCCTTTGAACCCACTGGCTTCTCAATCAGAGTATATTTTAACTCCTTAAACTGGGGAAGGAAATGGTGATTACATGTCCTCCAGCCAAAGGCTGATCTCAGGAGCTACACAAAACCAGGTGGGAAGGTCGATTACGGAAAGGGAGAAGGTGGTGGGATCTCACAGGCCGACAACTAACTCCCTACACCCGAATAGGAAACAGGAAAGCGAAAATAGCTCATTAGAGAGCAGCGCAAAAAACAATTCACTCCCCAACACGATCTTCAGGAGCTGCAGCTTATGGTCAGCGTAGAGGGACTGTTACTTTGTATCTAACCCCATACTGTCCCTGTAATGGCCGTGCATTATCAGAACAGTGTAGAGTTAGCCTCACCTAAAGAGAGAGCTAAGAGGAGCTAGGAGGGGACATGAGAAGTCATTGGTAGATTGGATCAAGGAAAACCCTAAAGATTTCGATGGGTATGGGAGACCAATCTCATTGTTGAATGCGGATTACAAAATCCTGTCAAAGGTAATCGCCAACCGGGTCAGGTCTGCTCTGGGGTCGGTGATTCACCCTGACCAAACCTGTGCTGTGCCGGGCAGGAAGATCGCTGAGAGTCTCGCACTCCTCAGAGATACGATCGCCTACGTGCAGGACAGAGGGTTGGACGCCTGCCTGATCAGCCTGGACCAGGAGAAAGCCTTTGACAGGATATCACACAGGTATATGAGAGATGTTCTCTCCAAAATGGGCTTTGGGGAGGGAATCTGCAATTGGATCAGACTGCTCTACACCAACATCGTCAGTGCAGTCTCAATCAATGGGTGGGAATCAGATAGCTTCCCAGTCAGATCTGGAGTCAGGCAGAGCTGCCCTCTCTCTCCAGCCTTGTTTGTGTGCTGCATAGAGCCATTTGCCGAGTCCATCAGGAAGGATGCGAGCCTGAGAGGGGTGACTATTCCTGGCAGTGGGGCCTGCAGGTTAAGGCCTCCCTGTACATGGATGACGTCACCGTTTTCTGCTCGGATCCGCTGTCCGTGCACAGGCTCATGTGCATTTGTGACCAGTTCGAACGGGCCTCGGGGGCCAAGGTAAACCGAGGCAAGAGCGAGGCCATGCTCTTCGGGAACTGGGCCGACCAATCCTCGATCCCCTTCACCGTCAGGACCGACCACCTGAAGGTGCTGGGTATTTGGTTCGGGGGGGTCTGGGGCGTGCGCCAAGTCTTGGGAGGAGCGTATCAGCAAAGTGAGGCAGAAACTGGGCGGATGGAGGCTACGGTCGCTCTCCATCACGGGAAAAAAACCTGGTCATCAGGTGTGAGGCACTGTCATTGCTGTTGTACGTGGCACAGGTCTGGCCTATTCCCAGAACCTGCGCCGCTGCAGTCGCCCGGGCCATTTTCCAGTTCACATGGAATTCAAAGATGGACCGGGTCCGAAGGGACTCGCTATACAAAGATCTGGGCAACGGGGGAAAAAATACACCCAATGCCACCCTCACCCTGATGGCCACCTTTGTGTGTGGCTGCATCAAGCTGTGCGTGGATCCCTGGTACGCAAACACCAAGTGTCACTGCGTACTGAGGTTCTACCTGTCCCCGGTGTTGCGAAGGATGGGCCTGGCCTCGCTGCCCCGGAACGCTCCGAGTAGTTGGACCGTTCCGTACCACCTGTCCTTCGTGGAGAAATTTTTGAAGAAAAACACCTTTGACCACAAGTCCATCAGGAAGTGGTCAGCACGTAGCATCCTTGAGACCCTTCGGGAAAAGGAGAGGGTGGATCCTGTCGAGTGGTTCCCTGAGCAGACTGTCAAAGCAATTTGGCAGAATGCCTCATCGCCAGAACTTTCCAACAAGCACCAAGACATGGCTTGGCTGGTGGTGAGAAGGGCTCTGCCTGTGAGATCCTTTATGCACGCTCGGACTCTCAGCCGCACCGCACGCTGCCCTCGAAGTGGCTGCGGGGTGGAAGAGACTGTCACACACCTCTTTCTGGAATGTGCCTATGCAGAGGAAGTCTGGAGAGGAATGCAATGGTATTTGTCGAGGTTCGTCCTGAGCAGCGCCATGACGCGGGACTCCGTGCTGTACGGCCTGTTCCCTGGGACGCACACCGAGGTGAACATCAACTGCGCCTGGAGGATCATCAGCTCGGTGAAGGACGCTCTCTGGGTGGTCCGAAACCTGTTGATCTTCCAGCTGAAGGAGTTGACCCCGACTGAGTGTTGCAGACTGGCACATTCCAAGGTCCAGGACTATGTGTTGAGGGACGCGCTGAAGCTTGGGGCAGCTGCCGCCAAGGCGCGGTGGGGAAAGACCACCGTTTAACATCTGCCTGTCTAAAGAAGATCAGGGGGCCCTGCAGTCATTTGGGCTCTGCTGACGCCTCAGCTCAATATGTGAGTGAGAAATGCACAGATCTGTATGTAATAATGAAAATTCTGAGCTGTGTATGTAAATGTTGACATATGTATGGCATTACCAAATGTACAGTGTATCAAATATTTTATGAATATTTTATGAATAAAGTATATTTTTGAAATAAAAAAAAGTCAGGAATAAAAGAATGACTAGAGTAAGATTAGGCCCAATCAAGGGCAGTGGTGGGAAGTTGTGCGTGGAGCATGAGGAGATAGGGAAGCGCTAAATGAATATTTTTCCCTCAGCATTCACTCGGAGAATGACAATGTTGTCAAGGAGGTGTTAGCAATTCTGGAAAATGTGACATTAGATAAGTCCCCTGGGCCGAATTGCATTTATCCCAGGTTTCTCTAGAAAGCCAGGGTGGAGATTGCAGAGCCTTTGGCTTTGATCTTTGTGTTGTCATTGTCTACAGGAATAGTGCCAGAAGACTGGAGGATAGCAAATGTTGTTCCCTTGTTCAAGAAGGGGAGTAGAGACAACCCGGTAATCATAGATCAGTGAGCCTTACTTCGGTTGTGGGTAAAATGCTGGAAAAGGTAACTAATTCATTACTGGTCTAGTAATCCGAACACCAGGATCAATATTCTGGGGACATGAATTCAAATCCCACCAAAGGCAAGTGACAAAATTTGAATTGAAAAGTACCTGAAATTAACAGCTAGCCCAATGGTGGCCGTAATAACTCAAGGGAGGCTGGTATCCCATCACCGTGTCACCCTATATTTACAGGTGCTGAGCCCTTGACACCAATCCAGCTCCCTCACAGGCAGCTCTCAGTGAGTAGAATCCCGGTCACTCCTGTTCATCTCGGTGAGCCAGGGCTCCCTGATTGGACGACGTTAACAGCCCCTGTATTCTATAAGGTCCACCTGGCTGACCTCATCACAATCACTACATTCAACCCCAAGTCCAGGGATATAGGCCTGATATTTTTCTTATAGCCTATCCTGGGCCTTTTCACACCAGGTCCGGTACCTCCAGTACAGTCTCAGATATGGCTGGCATGTACTGGACCGTAGCCCTCCTCTTGTGCCTGAAGTGTCTCAGAAGGAAATAATCCTCCGTGGTAAGGCGTCGAGGCTGAGACATTCACGGTATTCAGATCAGACTCCAAGGTTTGTTCAATGTTAGGCCGAAGGGGGAGAACCCAAGGGTTCTGACAGCCTTACTGTGTGTTCTGAGGGGATGTTCCTGATGTAGGGCTTATGCCCGAAACGTCGAATTTCCTGTTCCTTGGATGCTGCCTGACCTGCTGCGCTTTTCCAGCAACACATTTTCAGCTCTGTGTGTTCTGAGGGACCAGGTATGTTTTCCTCCTGACGAGTTTAAGAATTTGCAACTTTCAAGTGGTCCACGTGCTTGTTCAGGACCATCCCCTTTAGTAAACGGTCTTTCTTGTGTCCAGCACAGGTGTTCCTCATGCCGTTTCAGCCTTCCCCACCTCCAAACATCCAGGAAAATCAGATTTAGCCTGGAGTCTTTTGTATTGTTCCTGTAGTTACATGTGGGGTGGTCCTATAATCATATAGAAACTAGGACAGCTCGATATTGAGTGAAGTGGTAATGTGTTTCCTTAAGTCTGCCTTCAAAGTCTGGACTGCTCTTTCTGTCAGACAATGTTAGATGATGGATGGTTTGGAGCTGTCCTTATATGTCAAATACCATTCAACTTTAGGAAATACTCAAACTCCCTTCTGGTAAATGATGGCCTATTGTCCATGAGCAACACTTCCGGGAGCCTGTGTACTGCAAAAGATGCACACAGTTTTTCCATTGTCGTCCCCATGTTTGACGAATGAACTCTGTGCATGTCCAGCCAACTTGAGTAAAAATCCACAATAACTAAGAACATGGAGCCCATGAAAGGACCAGCATTGTCGATGTGTAACCCACCCATTCCCTCAGATGTGGGGGTGCTGCTGATGGTAATTTTTGTCCTTGTTGGCACTCTGGGCACTGTCTCACCAACACGGCTATATCTGGATCCAATCGTGGCCACAGGATGTAACTCTTCGCCAACATTTTCATTTTGGAGATGCCCAGATGATTTTGGTGGAGTTCAGCCAGTATCTGGCAGTGACATTTACTTGGATCACTCCCTCTTGTTCCCTGAAATAATGTGCCATCCTCTACTGTGATCTGGGCCCTCCACCACCAGAACGGTTTCAATCCTGGTTGTGATGAACCTTTTGTTCCCCTCATCACCACCAGCTGTTGTACTTTTGTCAGATGGGATCCTTTCGTATCCATAATCTATATTTATCAGAGGGAACCGGAAAGGTGTTCAGAAACCAGAATGGACTCTTCCAGGGGAGGCGGTTCAAAGCCCGAAACATCGACTCTCCTGCACCTCAGATGCTGCCTGACCAGCTGTGCTTTTCCAGCACCACACTTTTTGATACTGACAACTTCCTAGATGGTGTTGCAACTTGTAATTGTACGCACTGAGAATATGGACCCACTGTAATTGTACGTACTGAGAATATGGACCCACTGTAATTGTACGCGCTGAGAATATGGACCCACTGTAATTGTACGCACTGAGAATATGGACCCACTGTAATTGTACGTACTGAGAATATGGACCCACTGTAATTGTACGCACTGAGAATATGGACCCACTGTTGGATTCAGCTAGAAGCTATTGGCAGCTGGGCCTTGTCTGCTTCGAGCAGCCCCTCTAAGCAGGGGCACGTGGTCTGTTATTATGACAAATTTATGTCCTTAAAAGTATTGATGGAACTTCCTCAGACTAAAGATGACTGCCAAATCTTCCTTCTCTATCTGGGCGTATTTATGCTCTGCATCAGCCAGACTCCTGGAAGCATTGGGCATTTTTCTCCATTGGATGACCTCTGAACTAACACTAACCTGATACCGTATGGGGAGGCATCACAGGTCAGCACCAGTACAGTTGGGAGAGTCTGGGCACCTTTGATCACCCGGACTTTATCTTCCAATGGGTGTAACCCAATCTTGTCAATTTATAGCCCAAAGTGACCAGCTTGGGTGCCTGGAAGACACATTTTTCCCTTCTAAGGCGTATTCCCACTTTGGACGTAGTCCATGGACATTTCTCCAAGTTCTCCAAGTGTTTTTCGCTGGTCTTCCCAGTTATTAGCATGTCATCTAGATAAATGGGGACCTGAGGTAGACCTTGTAAAATGTTCTCCATTGTCCACTGAAAAGCTGCACAGGATGACGATACTCCAAATGGCAGTCATGTATATTGGTACAAACCCTTATGGGTATTAATTGTAGCATATTTCTGGGAATCCTTATCTAATCACAGTTGCAAGTAAAGATGGCTCATGTCCAGCTTTGAGGGATTGGGTATTTGTCCAACTGCAAGAAGTGGTTTACCGTTTGTTTAAAATCCCCACAAAGGTGAATTGACTCATCAGGCTTTACAATGGGTAAGACCCAGTGCTGCCCATTCCACAAACCAGGCTGGTTTGATGATTCCTTCGCTTTCCAGCCCCCTGGTTTCTGCATTACGCAAATGGCACTGGGTGAGCCTGGCAAAATTGTGCAATTGCTTCCTGTTCCATATGCAAGGTGGCGTTGGCTACTTTGATAGTCCCTGGACCTTCCTGAAAAACGTGTGGATATTTAATTAGGACTTCACTCACGCAGCCATTTTCTGATCAATCAAAAAATGTTGAGCCAATCAAGATCAATCTCTCACAACCAATTCCACCCAATCAGGCTTCAGCCTGAGCCTTCTACTACAATCAGTGGGAACTAAACCAGTTGCTTCTCACGAGAGACCGGAATTGAAGTTGTACCCTCAATCTGTAAGGGTTCCCCGGGATAGGTTCTCCATCTAACCGAGATCTTACCCAAACTCAGGGGTTGGAGTCCGGGGTGAATTTTGTTAAAGGCTGGTTCTGTGATCACTGATACAGCTGCACTGGTATTGAACCTCCATTGGAAGCAGGTGCCTATTTAACCAGGCGTTTATTTTGATTGGTTCTGATCTGGATGTTGCTGAGCAATTGAACTGTTCAAAACGATATGTAGGGTTTTTCAGGGTGTGCATTGTCCTGGATACCAGCGGAAGAGGTCTCTTCCTCAATTCAGGTCTCGTGGGTCTCTTCTGCTGTCTCAAGTCCACATGTCAGGAGCAACTATGACGGCATGCTGGCCTAGATCCTGAAGGAAGTTTTAACGGGCAGAGGCTTGGCTTTGTTTTGGGGTTTTGCTGTGGTTTGACTGAGAGTCCCTCTGTCCAGGACAATGTGCAATTGTCTTCACTCAAGTCATGTTCCCCAAGCTCAGTTGGACTAGTGAGGGTTTCTACTTCCATCAGAATACCCGACAATTCGTGGTCTACCTGCTAGATTTTCCAATGATGAAGTCAGTTGTAGTGCATGTTTAATATCTAGTCTGGCTTCAGCCAATAGGCACTTTTCCATAGTTACATCATTAATCCCACATACCAAACGGTCCCTCAGCATCTCATTAAGGGGTAAACCAAAGTCACATGCCTCTGCCAGTTGTCTTAACCTCGTCAAAAACCCTGACACGGATTCCCCCGATTCTCAAACTACTGAGTAAAACCAATAGCATTTCAGAATTAGAGCAGGCTTGGGGTCATAATATACCTTTACTAAATCTGTCAACTCAGAGTCATATGGATGTACAGCACGGAAACAGACCCTTTGGTCCACCTCACCTATGCCGACCAGATATCCCAACCCAATCTAGTCCCATTTGCCAGCACTCAGCCCATATCCCTCCAAACCCTTCCTATTCATAGACCCATCCAAATGCCATATAAACATTGCAATTGTACCAGCCTCCACCACATCCTCTGGCAGCTCATTCCATACACACACCACCCTCTGTGTGAAAATGTTTCCCCTTAGGTCTCTTTTATATCTTTCCCCTCTCATCCTAAACTTATGCCCTCTAGTTCTGGACTCCCCCCAACCAAGGGAAAGACTTTGCCTATTTACCCTATCCATGCCCCTCATAATTTTATAAATCTCTTTGAGGTCACCCCTTGGCCTCCAACACTCCAGGGAAAACAGCTCCAGCCTGTTCAGCCTCTCCCTCTAGCTCAAACTCTCCACCCTGGTAACATCCTTGTAAATCTTTTCTGAACCCTTTCAAGTTTCACAACATCTTTCCGATAGGAAGGACACCAGAACTGCACGCAATATTCCAACAGTGGCCTAACCAATGTCCTGTACAGCCGTAACATGTCCTCCCAACTCCTGTACTCAATACCCTGACCCATAAAGGAAAACATACCAAACGTCTTCTTCACTATCCTATCTACCTGCGACTCCACTTTCAAGGAGCTATGAACCTGCACCCCAAGGTCTCTTTGTTCAGCAACACTCCCTAGGACCTTACTATTAAGTGTGTAAGTCCTGCTAAGATTTGCTTTCCCAAAATGCAGTACCTCGCATATATCCGAATTAAACTCCATCTGCCACTTCTCAGCCCATTGGGCCTTCTGATCAAGATCATGTTGTATTCTGAGGTAACCTTCTTCACTGTCCACTACACCTCCAATTTTGGTGTCATCTGCAAACTTACTAACTGTACCTCTTATGCACGAATCCAAATCATTTATATAAATGACAAAAAGTAGAGGGCCCAGCACCGATCCTTGTGGCACTCCACTGGTCACAGGCCTCCAGTCTGAAAAACAACCCTCCACCGCCACCTTCTGTCTTATACCTTTGAGCCAATTCTATATCTAAATGGCTAGTTCTCCCTGCATTCCATGAGATCTTGCTAACCAATCTCCCGTGATCTCAAAAGGTTTTAGTATCTGGTACCTCAAGAAATGTTAGGCCCCTAATAACTGAGAAAGCTGCAGGTCCACAAGTTGTCAGGAGAATTTCTCATTGCTTTTCATCTGCATGTCATTTGCCCAGAAAAAGTAATGCATTCTTCCCATGTACTGGGCCCAGCCTTGCATCGAGTCAAGCTTCGATGCCAGAAATGCCTATCCCAACTCAAAGACGACTGTTGTGAGCGAATTTCTTCAGGAGCATTAGTTTTCTCTCATCGCCATTGTCATAACTTCACAAAGCCTCGTTACTTGAGGCCCATACAAATAGCATATGATAAATCAGATTAGAGAGAGGAATGAGTGGCTCAGACAAATGTGGGAGCAATGGGACTGGCACCAGTACTGGCAAGGCAGGATAATGAGTTGGTCTAAACCTGAACCTTGCTGGGGCCGGTGTTCATTTGAGCTACATAACTAGGGAAGTAGAAACGATTTTCCATAAAATAGTGTGGGAACAGGATTAAAGTTTGGAAGATGTGATCAATCAAAGGGTAGAGACAACACCAAAGAGAAAGGGCCTGGTACAGGAAATGATAAACAAACTGTGACAGGAAGGGATAAAGAGGACGGTTCTATGAATAAACCTATAAATAAGGCAAGAATTTACAGAAAGGATTGAAGGAAAAAACTCAAGGCTCTATATTCGAATATATAAACATTCATTACAAAACAAATATAATGTGAACACAAATACAAATAAATACGGGGAAGGGGTGAATGGCAAGTGTTGCAACGTCTGCAATTGCTTTGGAAGGTGCCATGGGGGAGTGGGGAAGTGTTTCGGGTGATGGATGGTGTCACAGAGGGAACACTCCCTGACAGTGGACGGGAGGGGAAGATGTGTTTGATGGTGTTCTCCTACTGGAGGTGGTGGAAGTGGCGAAGGATGATTGTGTGAATGGGGATTCTAGTGTATTGGGATGTGAGGTTAAGGGGATCCCTATCATTACTCAGGAAAGGAGGGGAAGGGGGTAAAGCCAGAAGCAGGGGAGAGGGGTCAGTCAGAGCTGAAGGCCCTGACCATAAAAAAAAAGAAAAAAATGTTTACAAAATCATGAAGGGTATGAACAAGGTGGATAGAGACAAGCTTTTTTCCAGGGTGAAGGATTCAATAATGAGAGGTCATGCGTTCAAAGTGAGAAGTGGGAAGTTTAAGGGGGCTGCATGTGGTAAGTACTTCGCACAGAGGGTGGTAGGTGTTTGGAACGTGTTGCCAGCAGAGATAGTAGAGGTGAATTCATTTAAGGTGCATTTGGACCGATGCATGAGTGGGTGGGGTGCAGAAGAATATAGATGCTTAGGAATTGGACGACAGCTTTAGACAGTAGATTTGGATCGGCTCAGGATTGGAGGGCCGAAGGGCCTGCTCCTGGGCTGTAAATTTTCTTTGAGTAAAAACAGCTGTACCCTCAACTCAGCACCGCCCTCCTAACCTGCAATCCTCTTCCTGACCTCTCCGCCCCCACCCCACTCCAGCCTATCACCCTCACCTTGACCTCCTTCCACCTATCCCACCTCCATCGCCCCTCCCCCTAGTCCCTCCTCCCTACCCTTTATCTTAGCCTGCTTGGCTCTCTCTCTCTTATTCCTGATGAAGGGCTTATGCTCGAAACGTCGAATTCTCTATTCCTGAGATGCTGCCTGGCCTGCTGTGCTTTGACCAGCAACACATTTGCAGCTGTAAATTTTCTTTGTTCTTTATGTCAAGCTCTAGTAGCCATTACAGAGACATAGCTGCAGGATGACATGGATTGGGACCTCAATCTTCAGGGGTACACAATATTTAGGAAGGTCAGGAAGCTAGGAAGAGGCGAAGGGTTAACTCTGTTAGTTAATGATGACATTAGCAAGTGATGGCTTAAGTTCAGGAAACCAACATGTGGAAATGGTTTGGGTAGAGATAAGAAATGATAAGAGCAAGAAGTCACAAGAAGCATTCTGAAGAAGGCTCACTTGACCTAAAACGTTAACCCTATTCTCTCCCCACAGATGCTGCCAGAATTTCTCCAGCAGGCTGCCTTTTTTGCCAACAAACTGAGCACTGGTTTAAATAGAACGTGAGTCTGAGGAATCAATGATGAAAAATAAAGAAATGCCAAAATAATGGACCAGGTATTTTGTATGAACTCTCACAACATTGTCCCCATCAAACATGCCAAACTGCCACTGCATAAGCCTTTTCAGAATTAATTTAGGAGTACATTCTAAACTGGCCTGGTGAAGGTGGTCGTGAGCTGTCCTCCTACGTACTACAGTCAGAAGAATGTCAAGGCAAGCACCGTGTTGTTAGGAAGGGAATTCGGGGATTTTCATCCAGAAACAGTGGGGAAACAATACATTTCCAAGTCTGGTTGGTGAATTTCTTTGGAGGGAATTTGCATTGAAGCTGTTGCTCTGCATCTGCTGCCTCTGTCCTTCAAGGTGGGAGAGAAAGCTGCTGTCACTGTGCATTGATGCTGAAGGGAGTGACTGCTGCAGGGAGTGACTGCTGCAGGGAGTGACTGCTGCAGGGAGTGACTGCTGAAGGGAGTGACTGCTGCAGGGAGTGACTGCTGCAGGGAGTGACTGCTGAAGGGAGTGACTGCTGCAGGGAGTGACTGCTGCAGGGAGTGACTGCTGCAGGGAGTGACTGCTGCAGGGAGTGACTGCTGAAGGGAGTGACTGCTGCAGGGAGTGACTGCTGAAGGGAGTGACTGCTGAAGGGAGTGACTGCTGCAGGGAGTGACTGCTGAAGGGAGTGACTGCTGAAGGGAGTGACTGCTGCAGGGAGTGACTGCTGCAGGGAGTGACTGCTGCAGGGAGTGACTGCTGAAGGGAGTGGATGGGATGTCGGTTATGCAGAGACTACTTTGTCCTGGATAGTATCAAGCTTCTCAACTGTTTGTTGGAGTTATATCCTTCCAAGTTTGGACTATTCCATCATCCTCCTGACTTCTGCCTCATGGGCAGGCACTGGCTTCATAGGGGATGAGTTACTGCAAAATTCCTAGCCTCTGACCTACTCTTGTGGCCAAAGTATTCACCTGGGGGTCCAGTCCAGTTTCTGGTCAATGGTAACCCCCCAAGATGTTGACAGTGGGGATTCAGCAATGGCAATGCTACTGAATTAGGAGATGGTTAGATTGTCATTTTTTGAAGATGGTCTTTGCCTGACATGAATGTTACTTGCCGTTTATCAGCCCAAGCTCAATACTGTGCAGGTCGTGCTGCAGGCTGCTTCAGTATCTGAGGAATGGTGAATGGTACTTAACCCTGTGCAGTCAGTGTGAATGCTACTGACCGTATGTTGGAGGGAAGGTCATTGATGAAGCAGCTAGGATGTTTGGGCCCTATCCTGTTCTCTGGTTCGTATTTCAGTGCAATTAAAGTCAACTTGCCCAGTTTAAAACTGAATTAAGTCTGGTAGTTTAATGTCAATCATCATTAGTAGTTAAATCTCTTTGTCAATGCCTCTCCCACAGTACATTCACCAAGCAACTGGCACTCTCTTCATAAGCAGTAATACGTTGTTTTTCTTTCTGAGAATTGATATTCTTGAATTGATAGTCTTGTGACAAGTCAGGACTATGATGGAATAGTCCAAACTTGGAAGGATATAACTCCAACAACAGTTGAGAAGCTTGATACTATCCAGGACAAAGTAGTCTCTGCATACCCGACATCCCACCCACTCCCTGCAGCAGTGTACGTGAAAGACAAAAAGCTTGGACAAATTGGATTTTTCAGCATTGCCTAAATTCTGTGATTTCTAAAGTGAGCCAATGAGTTGATAGGAATATTCAAATTCAAAGGATTCTGCATGTGCAAAGAAATAATAAATGCACTAGCAGCTGGGACAGTGCAGGAGGGATACATGTTGAAAACAACGAGCGAAAGAATGCAAGTAATATGAAGGGAAGGAAACTCTTGGCAGGGAGTTGTTGACATTTAGAAGGTGCTTCCTGAACTAATGATGGAAAAGAGTCAAGAATAACGTTTAAAAGTTAATAGAATATTTGAAAGTAGCTGGGTTGGGAGAGTAACTGGATGGTTCTTTGAAAGATTGGACATGAACTGAATGAAGATTGGATGCTGTATTATTTCACTAGGCACAACTCACTCAATCCTGCACTGAATGCCTGCAATTCCAACAGCCAACTCCAGGGGGTGGGATTCGCAGAGATAAGCCATGTTCATAGTCAGGTTAAACAGATACTCAATTACATTAAGGGAACTGGTTAATGGACTGCAAAACTAAAATGAGGACAACAAAGAGGATTGGTCAAATGGTGGACAGTTTAAACCAGAGCAGTGAAAAAAGGAATCAATACACACATTTTGCAAATACCAACACCAGATCACATTGCCACAGACCGGTCAGCACCACAACTGTACCCCAGTGTTACACTTTGTTACACAGTGACAGACCTGTCCCCACCAGTACTGTACCCCAGTGTTATACAGTGACAGGTCTGTCCCCATCAGTATTGTACCCCAGTGTTATACAGTGACAGACCTGTCCCCAGTGTTATACAGTGACAGACCTGTCCCCACCAGGATTGTACCCCAGTGTTATACAGTGACAGACCTGCCCACACCAGTATTGTACCCCAGTGTTATACAGTGACAGACCTGTCCCCAGTGTTATACAGTGACAGACCTGTCCCCACCAGGATTGTACCCCAGTGTTATACAGTGACAGACCTGCCCACACCAGTATTGTACCCCAGTGTTATACAGTGACAGACTTGTCCCCACCAATACTGTACCTCAGTGTTATACAGTGACAGACCTGTCCCCACCAGTACTGTGCCCCAGTGTTATACTGTGACAGACCTGTCCCCATCAGTACTGTACCCCAGTGTTATACTGTGACAGACCTGTCCCCACCAATACTGTACACCAGTGTTATACAGTGACAGACCTGTCCCCACCAGGACTGTTCCCCAGTGTTATACAGCGACAGACCTGTCCCCACCAGTACTGTGCCCCAGTGTTATACAGTGACAGACCTGTCCCCACCAGGACTATGCCCCAGTGTTATACAGTGACAGACCTGTCCACATCAGTACTGTACCCCAGTGTTATGCTGTGACAGACCTGTCCCCATCAGTACTGTACCCCAGTGTTATACTGTGACAGACCTGTCCCCACCAATACTGTACACCAGTGTTATACAGTGACAGACCTGTCCCCACCAGGACTGTTCCCCAGTGTTATACAGTGACAGATCTGTCCCCATCAGGATTGTACCCAGTGTTATACAGTGACAGACCTGTCCCCAACAGTACTGTACCCCAGTGTTATTCAGTAACAGATCTGTCCCCACCAGTACTGTACCCAGTGTTATACAGTGACAGACCTGTCTCCACCAGTACTGTACCCCAGTGTTATACAGTGACAGACCTATCCCCACTAGTACTGTACCCAGTGTTATACAGTGACAGACCTGTCCCCAGTGTTATACAGTGACAGACCTGTCCCCACCAGGATTGTACCCCAGTGTTATACAGTGACAGACCTGCCCACACCAGTATTGTACCCCAGTGTTATACAGTGACAGACCTGTCCCCAGTGTTATACAGTGACAGACCTGTCCCCACCAGGATTGTACCCCAGTGTTATACAGTGACAGACCTGTCCCCATCAGGATTGTACCCAGTGTTATACAGTGACAGACCTGTCCCCAACAGTACTGTACCCCAGTGTTATTCAGTAACAGATCTGTCCCCACCAGTACTGTACCCAGTGTTATACAGTGACAGACCTGTCTCCACCAGTACTGTACCCCAGTGTTATACAGTGACAGACCTATCCCCACTAGTACTGTACCCCAGTGTTATACAGTGACAGACCTGTCCCCAGTGTTATACAGTGACAGACCTGTCCCCACCAGGATTGTACCCCAGTGTTATACAGTGACAGACCTGCCCACACCAGTATTGTACCCCAGTGTTATACAGTGACAGACCTGTCCCCAGTGTTATACAGTGACAGACCTGTCCCCACCAGGATTGTACCCCAGTGTTATACAGTGACAGACCTGCCCACACCAGTATTGTACCCCAGTGTTATACAGTGACAGACTTGTCCCCACCAATACTGTACCTCAGTGTTATACAGTGACAGACCTGTCCCCACCAGTACTGTGCCCCAGTGTTATACTGTGACAGACCTGTCCCCATCAGTACTGTACCCCAGTGTTATACTGTGACAGACCTGTCCCCACCAATACTGTACACCAGTGTTATACAGTGACAGACCTGTCCCCACCAGGACTGTTCCCCAGTGTTATACAGCGACAGACCTGTCCCCACCAGTACTGTGCCCCAGTGTTATACAGTGACAGACCTGTCCCCACCAGGACTATGCCCCAGTGTTATACAGTGACAGACCTGTCCACATCAGTACTGTACCCCAGTGTTATGCTGTGACAGACCTGTCCCCATCAGTACTGTACCCCAGTGTTATACTGTGACAGACCTGTCCCCACCAATACTGTACACCAGTGTTATACAGTGACAGACCTGTCCCCACCAGGACTGTTCCCCAGTGTTATACAGTGACAGACCTGTCCCCATCAGGATTGTACCCAGTGTTATACAGTGACAGACCTGTCCCCAACAGTACTGTACCCCAGTGTTATTCAGTAACAGATCTGTCCCCACCAGTACTGTACCCAGTGTTATACAGTGACAGACCTGTCTCCACCAGTACTGTACCCCAGTGTTATACAGTGACAGACCTATCCCCACTAGTACTGTACCCCAGTGTTATACAGTGATAGACCTGTCCCCACCAATACTGTGCCCCAGTGGAATACAGTGACAGACCTGTCCCCACCAGTTCTGTAACCCAGTGTAATACAGGGACAGACCCGTCCCCACCAGTACCGTACCCCAGTGTTATACAGTGATAGACCTGTCCCCACCAGGATTGTACCCCAGTGTTATACAGTGACAGACCTGCCCACACCAGTATTGTACCCCAGTGTTATACAGTGACAGACCTGTCCCCAGTGTTATACAGTGACAGACCTGTCCCCACCAGTACTGTACCCCAGTGTTATACAGTGACAGACCTGTCCCCATCAGTACTGTACCCCAGTGTTATGCAGTGACAGACCTGTCCCCATCAGTACTGTACCCCAGTGTTATACAGTGACAGACCTGTCCCCATCAGTACTGTAACTCAGTGTTATACAGTAGAATAGAACATAGAACATTACAGCGCAGTGCAGGCCCTTCGGCCCTCGATGTTGCACCGCCCTGTCATACCAATCTGAAGCCCGTCCCACCTACACTACACCATGTACGTCCATATGCTTGTCCAATGATGACTTAAATGCACTTAAAAGTTGGCGAATCTACTACCATTGCAGGCAAAGCATTCCATACCCCTACTACTCTCTGAGTAAGGAAACTACCTCTGACATCTGTCCTTTCTCTATCACCTTTCAATTTAAAGCTATGCCCCCTTGTGCTCACCGTCACCATACTTGGAAAAAGGCTCTCCCTGTTCACCCTATCTAACCCTCTGATTATCTTATATGTCTCTATTAAGTCACCTCTCAACCTTCTTCTCTCCAATGAAAACAGCCTCAAGTTCCTCAGCCTTTCCTCATAAGTCCTTCCCTCCAAACCAGGTAACATCCTCGTAAACCTCCTTTGCACCCTTTCCAAAGCTCCCATATCCTTCTTATACTGTGGTGACCAGAACTGTACACAATACTCCAAGTGCGACCGCACCAGAGTTTTGTACAGCTGTAGCATAATCTCATGGTTCCGGAACTTGATCCCTCTATTAATAAAAGCTAAAACACTGTATGCCTTTTTAACAACCCTGTCAACCTGGGTGGCGTCTGCAAATTTACTACTCACCCTTCTACGCCCTCATCCAGGTCGTTTTTACAAATGATGAACAGCAGTGGACCCAACACCGACTCTTGCACCACGATTAACTGGACTCCAGGATGAACATTTCCAATCAACCATCACCCTCTGCCTTCTTTCAGCAAGCCAATTACTGATTCAAACTGCTATATCCCCCACAATCCACTAAGGTCGGTGGAGTTGTGGATAGTGACGAAGGATGTAGTAGGTTGCAAAGAGACATAGATAGGATACAGAGCTGGGCTGAGAGGTTGCAAATGGAGTTCAATGTGGACAAGTGTGAGGTGATACACTTTGGACGGAGTAATCGGAATGCAAAGTACTGGGCTAATGGTAAGATTCTTGGGAGTGCAGATGAGCAGAGAGATCTCGGTGTCCATGTGCACTTAGAGCTAGGACAAACAGAGTTGTTTTCTCTGGTTTGCTGCCTGTGCCACATGCTAGTGAGGTGAGGAACAGGGAGAGAAAGGAGTTGAACACGTGGCTACAGGGATGGTACAGGAGAGAGGGTTTCGTGTTTTTGGATAATTGGAGCTCTTTCTGGGGTAGGTGGGACTTCTACAAGCAGGATGGTCTCCATCTAAACCAGAGGGGTACCAATATCCTGGGTAGGAAATTCGCTAAAGCTATTAAGGTGGATTTAAACTAATACAGCAGGAGGTTGGGAACCAAAATTGTAGGACAGGTACAGAAGAGGATGAGAGTAGGGAGTTCCCAAATCAAGTATCTGACACTGGCAAGCGAGAACCTGGTTTGAAGTGTGTGTACTTCAACACGAGGAGCATCCAGAATAAAGTGGGTGAACTGGCAGTGTGGGTTGGTACTTGGGACTTCGATGTTGTGGCCATTACGGAGACATGGATAAAACAGGGACAGGAATGGTTGTTGCAGGTTCCGGGATTCAGATGCTTCAGTAAGAACAGAGAAGATGGTAAAAGAGGGGGAGGTGTGGCATTGTTGATCAGGGACAATATTAAGAGTTATTGAAAGAATGTTTGGGGACTCGATAACTGAGGTAGTATGGGCTGAGGTTAGAAACAGGAAAGGAGAAGTCACCATGCTGGGAGTTTTCTACAGGCCTCCGAATAGTCCCAGAGATGTAGAGGAAAGGATAGCAAAGATGATTCTCGATAGGAGTGAGAGGCAGGGTAGTTGTCATGGGGGACTTCAACTATCCAAATACTGACTGGGATCACTACAGTATGAGTACTATAGATGGGTCAGTTTTTGTCCAGTGTGTGCAGGAGGGCTTCCTGGCACAGTATGTAGACAGGCCAACAAGGGGCAAAGCCACTTTAGATTTAGTACTGGGTAATGAGCCTGGCCAGGTGTTAGATTTGGAAGTAGGTGAGCATTTTGGAGACAGCGATCACAATTCTGTCAGGTTTACTTTAGTGATGGAAAGGGATAGGTGTACTCCACCGAGCAAGAGTTACAGCTGGGGGAAGGGAAATTACGATGCAATTAGGAAAGATTTAGGAAGTGTAGAATGGGGAAGGAAACTGCAGGGGATGGGCACATTACAAATATGGAGCTTATTCAAGGAAAAGCTCCTGTGTGTCCTAGATAATTATGTACCTGTCAGGCAGGGAGGAAGATATTGAACGCGTGAGCCGTGGTTTACTAGGAAGTGGAATCGCTGGTCAAGAAGAAGACGGCTTATGTTAGGACAAAACATGAAAACTCAGTTCGGGCGCTTGAGGGTTACAAGGAAGTCAGGAAAGACCTAAAAAGAGAGCTCAGAAGTGCCAGGAGGAGACATGAGAAGTTGTTGGTGGATAGGATCAGGGTAAATCCTAAGGCTTTCCATAGGTATGTCAGGAATAAAAGAATGACGATTGTTAAATTAGGGCCAATCAAGGATAATAGTGGGAAGTTGTGTGTGGAGTCAGAGCAGATAGGGGAAGCACTAACTAAATATTTTTCAACAGTGTTCACTATAGAAAATGAAAATGTTGGTGAGGAAGATACAGAGATACTTGCTTCTAGACTAGAAGAGATTGAGGTTCACAAGGAAATACTGCAGAGTGTGAAAATAGACAAGTCCCCTGGGCCGGATGGGATCTATCCTAGGATCCTCTGGGAAGCCAGGGAAGAGATTGCTGAGCCTTTGGCATTGATCTTCAAATCATCATTGTCTACAGGAATAATGCCTGAGGCCTGGAGGATAGCAAATGTGGTTTCCCTGTTCAAGAAGGGTAGTAGAGACAACCCTGGTAATTACAGACCAGTGAGTCTTACTTCAGTTGTTGGTAATACATAAGAAACAAACGACAGGCAAAAGTAGACATTGAGCCACTTCAAACTGCTGGGAGCTAGTGATGGGAGATACGGAAATAGCTGAAGAACTTAATAAGTACTTTGCGTCAGTCTTTACATGGAAGACATGAGTAATATCCCAACAATTAAAGAAAGTCAAGGGGCTGAGTTGAATATGCCATTATAAAAAAGATAGTGCTAGAAAAGCTAAAAGGCCTTAAGATTGACAAATCTCCTGGCCCCGATGGGATACATCCTAGAGTCCTGAGGGAAGTGGCTGAGGAAATAGCGGAGACGTTGGTTGAGATCTTTCAAAAGTCACTGGAGTCAGGGAAAGTCCCGGATGATTGGAAGACCGCTGTTGTAACCCTCTTGTTCAAGAAAGGATCAAGTCAAAAGATGGAAAATTATAGGCCAATTAGCCTAACCTCGGTTGTTGGTAAAATTCTAGAATCCATCGTTAAGGACGAGGTTTCTAAATTCTTGGAAGAGCAGGGTTGGATTAGAACAAGTCAACATGGATTTAGTAAGGGGAGGTCATGCCTGACAAACCTGTTAGAATTCTTTGAAGAGGTGACAAGTAGGTTAGACCAGGGAAACCCAGTGGATGTGGTCTATCTAGACTTCCAAAAGGCCTTTGATAAGGTGCCACACGGGAGGCTGCTGAGCAAGGTGAGGGCCCATGGTGTTCGAGGTGAGCTACTGGGATGGATTGAGGATTGGCTGTCTGACAGAAGGCAGAGAGTGGGATAAAAGGTTCTTTTTCGGAATGGCAGCCGGTGACAAGCGGTGTCCCGCAGGGTTCAGTGTTGGGGCCGCAGCTGTTCACGTTATATATTAATGATCTGGATGAAGGGACTGGGGGCATTCTAGCTAAGTTTGCCGATGATACGAAGTTAGGTGGACAGGCAGGTAGTACTGAGGAAGTGGGGAGGCTACAGAAGGATCTAGACAGTTTGGAAAAAAGAATACAAGCATGGACTATTTTCTAAACGGTGAGAAAATTCATAAAGCCAAAGTACAAAGGAATCTGGGAGTGCTAGTCAAGGATTCTCTAAAGGTAAACATGCAGGTTGAATCCGTGATTAAGAAAGCAAATGCAATGTTGTCATTTATCTCAAGAGGGTTGGAATATAAAAGCAGAGATGTGCTACTGAGACTTTATAAAGCTCTGGTTAGGCCCCATTTGGAGTACTGTGTTCAGTTTCGGGCCCCACACCTCAGGAAGGACATACTGGCACTGGAACGTGTCCAGCGGAGATTCACACGGATGATCCCTGGAATGGTAGGTCTAACATATGAGGAACAGCTGAGGATCCTGGGATTGTACTCATTGGAGTTTAGAAGATTAAGGGGAGATCTAATAGAAACTTACAAGATAATACATGGCTTGGAAAGGGTGGACGCTAAGAAATTGTTTCTGTTAGGCGAGGAGACTAGGACCCGTGGACACAGCCTTAGAATTAGAGGGGGTCAATTCAGAACAGAAATGCGGAGACATTTTTTCAGCCAGAGAGTGGTGGGCCTGTGGAATTCATTGCCGCTGAGTGCAGTGGAGGCTAGGACGCTAAATGTCTTCAAGGCAGAGATTGATAAATTCTTGATGTCACAAGGAATTAAGGGCTACGGGGAGAATGCGGGTAAGTGGAGTTGAAATGCCCATCAGCCATGATTAAATGGCGGAGTGGACTCGATGGGCCAAATGGCCTGACTTCCACTCCTATGTCTTATGGAAAAGGTTATAAGAGATAGGATTTATAACTATCTAGAAAGAATAATCTGATCAGGGACAGTCAGCATGGTTTTGTGAAGGGTAGGTCGTGCCTAACGAATCTTATTGAGTTTTTTTGACAAAGTGACCAAGCAGGTAGATGAGAGTAAACCGGTTGATGTGGTGTATACGGATTTTAGCAAGGCGTTCGATAAGGTTCCCCACAGTAGGCTATTGTACAAAATGCGGAGGAATGGGATTGTGGGAGATATAGCAGTTTGGATCAGTAATTGGCTTGCTGAAAGAAAACAGAGGGTTGTGGTTGATGGAACATATTCATCTTGGTGTACAGTTATGGCGTACCGCAAGGGTCGATATTGGGTCCACTGCTGTTCGTCATTTTTATAAATGACCTGGATGAGGGCTGAGAAGGGTGGGTTAGGAAATTTGCAGACGACACTAAGGCCGGTGACCTGTGGATAGTGACGAAGGATGTAGTAGGTTACAGAGAGACATAGATAGGATGCAGACCTGGGCTGAGAGGTGGCAAATGGAGTTTAATGGACAAGTGTGAGGTGAGTAATCGGAATGCAAAGTACTGAGCTAATGGTAAGATTCTTGGTAGTGTAGATGAGCAGAGAGATCTCGGTGTCCAGGTACACAGATCCCTGAAAGTTGCCATCTAGATTGACAGGGTTGTTAAGAAGGCATACAGTGTTTTGGCCTTTATTAATAGAGGGATTGAGTTCCAGAACCATGAGGTTATGCTGCAGCCGTACAAAACTCTGGTGCGGCTGGAATATTGTGTATAGGTCTGGTCACCGCATTATAAGAAGGATGTGGAAGCTTTGGAAAGGGTGCAGAGGAGATTTACTAGGATGTTACCTGGTACGGAGGGAAGGCCTTACGAGGAAAGGCTGAGGGCCTTGAGGCTGTTTACATTGGAGAGAAGAAGGTTGAGAGGTGACTTAATAGAGACATATAAGATAATCAGAGGGTTAGATAGGGTGGGCAGGGAAAGCCTTTTTCTAAGTATGGTGACGGCAAACACAAGGGGACACAACTTTAAAGTGAGGGGTGATCAATATAGGATAGATGTCAGAGGTAGTTTCTTTACTCAGAGAGTAGTAGGGCTGTGGAATGCTTTGCCTGCAACGGTAGTAGATTCACCAACTTTAAGTGCATTTAAGTCATCATTGGACAAGCATATGGACGTACATGGTGTAGTGTAGGTGGGACGGGCTTCAGATTGGTATGACAGGGCGGTGCAACATCGAGGGCCGAAGGGCCTGCACTGCGCTGTAATGTTCTATGTTAATCCCATTCCTCTGCATTTTGTACAATAGCCTACTGTGGGGAACCTTATCGAACACCTTGCTGAAATCCATATACACCACATCAACCGGTTTACTCTCATCTACCTGTTTGATCACCTTCTCAAAGAACTCAATAAGGTTTGTGAGGCACGGCCTACCCTTCACAAAATTGTGCCGACTATCCCTAATCAAATTATTCTTTTCTAGATGATTATAAATCACATCTCTCCTAACCTTTTCCAACACTTTACTAACAACTGAAGTAAGGCTCACTGGTCTATAATTACCAGGGTTGTCTCTACTCCCCTTCTTGAACAGGGGAACCACATTTGCTATCCTCCAGCCTTCTGGCACTATTCCTGTAGACAATGACGATTTAAAGATCAATGCCCAAGGCTCGGCAATCTCCTCCCTGGCTTCCCAGAGGATCCTAGGATAAATCCCATCCGGCCCAGGGGACTCATCTATTTTCACACTCTGCAGGATTTCTAATACCTCTTCCTTGTGAACCTCAATCCCACCTAGTCTAGTAGCCTGTATCTCAGTATTCTCCTCGACAACATTGTCGTTTTCTAGAGTGAATACTGTCAAAAAATATTCATTTGGTGCTTCCCCTATCACCTCTGACTCCACACACAACCTCCCACCACTCGCCTTGATTGGCCCTAATCTTACTCTTGTCATTCTTTTATTCCTTAAATCCCTATAGAAAGCCTTAGGGTTTACCCTGATCCTATCCTCCAACAACTTCTCATGTCTCCTCCTGGCTCTTCTGAGCTCTCTCTTTAGGTCTTTCCTGGCTACCTTGTAACCCTCAAGCGCCCTAACTGAGCCTTCACATCTCATCCTAACATAATCCTTCTTCTTCCTCTTGACCAGAGATTCCACTTCCTTCATAAACCACGGCTCCCACGCTCTACAGCTTCCTCCCTGCCTGACAGGTACATACTTATCTAGGACACACAGGAGCTTTTCCTTGAACAAGCTCCACATTTCTAATATGCCCATCCCCTGCAGTTTCCTTCCCCATCCTATGCTTCCTAAACCTTGCCTAATCACATTGTAATTGCCTTTCCCCCAGCTGTAACTCTTGCCCAGTGATATACACCTATCCCTTTCTATCACTAAAGTAAACAAACAGAATTGTGATTGCTATCACCAAAGTGCTCACTTACTTCCAAATCTAACACCTGGCCGGGCTGATTACCCAGTACCAAATCTAATGTGGATTCGCCCCTTGTTGGTCTGTCTACATACTGTGTCAGGAAGCCCTCCTGCACACACTGGACAAAAACTGACCCATTTATAGTACTCGTACTCTAGTGATCCCAGTCAATATTTGGAAAGTTGAAGTCCCCCATGACAACTACCCTGTCTCTCTCACTCCTATCGAGAATCATCTTTGCTATCCTTTCCTCTACATCTCTGGAACTATTCGGAGGTCTATAGAAAACTCCCAACAGGGTGACCTCTCCTTTCCTGTTTCTAATTTCAACCCATACTACCTCAGTTGACAAGTCCCCAAACATCCTTTCTGCAATTATAATACTGTCCTTGACCAACAATGCCACACCTCCCCCTATTTTACCATCTTCTATGTTCTTACTGAAACATCTGAATCCCGGAACCTGCAACAACCATTCCTGTCCCTGCTCTATCCATGTCTCCGAAATGGCCACAACATCGAAGTCCCAGGTACCAACCCATGCTGCAAGGTCACCCACCTATTTCCGGATGCTCCTGGCGTTGAAGTAGACACACTTCAAACCAACTTCTTGCTTGCTGGTGCCATCTTGCGTCCCTGAAACTTGATTTCGGACCTCCCTACTCTCAACCCTTTCTATACTCGAATTACTATTTTGGTTCCCATCCCCCCCCTGCTGGGTTAGTTTAAACCCATCCCAATAGCCTTAGCGCATTCCCCCCCAGGATGTTGGTACCCCACTAGTTCAGATGAAGACCATCCTGCTTGTAGAGGTCCTACCTACCCCAGAAAGAGCCCCAATTATCCAAGAATCCAAAACCCTCCCTCCTGTACATCCCTGTAGCCATGTGTTCAACTCCTCTCTCTCCTCATTCCTTGCCTCACTAGCATATGGTATGGGCAACAAACCAGAGACAACAACTCTGTCCATCCTAGCTCTCTGAATTTCTACCTTAAATCCCCATCTCTCTTCCTACCTATGTCGTTGGTGCCTATGTGGACCACGACTTGGGGCTGCTCCCCCTCCCCCTTAAGGATCCTAAAAACACAATCAGAGACATTACAAACCCTGGCACCTGGGAGGCAACACACCAACCGTTAGACTCTCTCCTCCCCACAGAACCTCCTATCTGTCACCCTAACTATGGAGTCCCCAGTGACTACTGCTCTGCTCCTCTTCCCCCTTCCCTTCTGAGCAGCAGGGACAGACTCTGTGCCAGAGACCTGTGCCCCACTACTTTCCCCTGGTAAATCCTCCCCCCTCCCCCAACAGTATTAAAACGGTATACATATTGTTGAGGGGAATGGCCACAGGGGATCCCTACACTGCCAGCTGGTTCCCTTTCCGTCCCCTGACTGTAACCCATTTGCCTTTTTCTTGTCCCTGAGGTGTGGCTACCTCCCTGTAACTCCTCTCAATAACTCCCTCTGCCTCCCGAATGATCCAAAGTTCATCCAGCTCCAGCTCCAGCTCCAGTTCCCTAATGTGGTTTTTGAGGAGCTGGAGTTGGGTATACTTCCCGCAGACAGAGTCAGCAGGGACTCTAGTGGTGACCCTTACTTCACACATTCTGCAGGAGGAACATTCAACTGCCCTAACCTCCATTCCCATTATTCTAAATTCCCAAAGAGACTGTTGAAAAAGAAGGAATAAAAAATAAACTCGTTACCTTACTAATCTGGCGCACAGAACCTTTTTTCCCGGTTAGAGGAGGAGGACGGGTGGGAGACACGATCGAGTATGTTTTGGGTAATGCAACCACACAAATATATGACTTCCCAGAAGTCCTTCGTTCCTCCCTTGCATCTCTCGGCAAATGGAGGCCCGACTCCCAAGGTAAGTCCCTTTTAATGAGGGAAAACTCACCCCTACCAGCAGCCCTCACTTCACCACTCGTCCACTCCTCACACCTCTAGGCAAATGGAGTAGTGACAGACCTGTCCTCACCAGTACTGTACCCCAGTGCTATACTTTGAACCTACCGTTGGTGCCATGTTCTCTGTTGTTGACGTGACTGTGTCATTTGTTTCCTTGGCTCTGGAGCTGAGGTGCGGTGACATTGTGGGAGATTCATCGATATATGGCATTGTTTCAGAAGCTTCTTGAGCAGCTTTTGGTTCATCTGCAGTCTCCCCATCAAAGGCATCTGTGTAATTATAATCTAGTAAAGATGAGAGAGATATTCTCGGTAAATGCAGCACAGATAGACAGAATGCATATGTCACACAGTGTCACCTTTGGCACCCCCTGTTTACACCACCCCAGGTCTGCTCCACACCTCAACCTGTCACAGAGTTGATTTATCCTCTTCCTCCGTTCCCTTGTGAACACCAGATCAAACCCAACTTTTCCTGAGAAATGCATTAAGGCCTATTCCTCTCCCTAACCGTTGACAGGATGCTGACATCGCTGACATGGCCAGCACTTATTGCCCATCCCTAACTGTCCAGAGTATCAATCACATTGCTCTGGATCTGGAGTAACATGTACACCAGACCGGGTAAGAAAGACAGTTTCCTCCTCCTGGCCATCAGTGAAACAAATGAGGTTTTCCGACAATTAGCATCAGTTTCATCATTAGAGTCTTAATTCCAGATTTTTACTTAAATCCAAATTCCACTTAGTGTGGAGGGATTCAAACCTGAATCCTCAGTACGTGGATCTCTGGATTCAGAGTTCAGTGATAATACCACTAGGCCATTGCCCCTCCCTACTGTTTCTGTTTCTTCACTCACTCATGCTCCCTCCAGCACACCCGAAAACTTTCCCTTCACTTCGTCTCGGCTCATATTGTCAGCAGGACCCAGCTCCTGTTCTCTTGATGCACTTTCCATTAAAGTGCCGACTCCCAGACTCCATCCCTTGGTTCCCAGCTGAACCAAACCGGTGACTGGTTCTCCCAGGGAATAATGGGTTTGTTCTTCTCTCCTGCAAAGCTGAATTTATCACAGCTCCCCCCGCCCTTAAAAAACACCAACCCTGGCCCCTCCATCCGTGAAATCTACTGTCATATCTCCAACAATACTAGCCTCCCCAAATGTGCCTTTATATCCCAAACATGTTCATCCCTTCCTGGAACTCCAGGCTGGAATTCCTCCAATCAGGCTTCTGCCTCTGTTGCTGAACATAAACAGCTATATTCTATGGAATGAGCTGCCAGAGGAAGTGGTGAATAAGGGTTCAATTACAACACATAAAAGGCATCTGGATGGATATATGAACAGGAAGGGTTTAGAGGGATATGGGTCAAGTGCTGGCAAATGGGATAGTAGTTTAGGTTAGGATATCTGGTCAGCATGGACGAGTTGGACTGAAGGGTCTCTTTCCGTGCTGTACAACTCTGTAACTCTAAATGTGATTGTGGCAAAGTAAACTTCCCCTCTTTGTGCCTTTGACACAGTGACCACATTATGTTGTTTTATATCTCTCCAGTCTCATTCAGCCAAGTGTGACTGTCTCACCTGATCCCATTTTCATCAATCTTATCATCGCCAGAGAATCACTGGCAAGGTCCCCTCTTCCTGTTCCCACACTTTTAGCTCTGGTGTTCCCAGGGTCCAGTCCCACATTTGAGTGCAACAGTTATCTCTGACCTCAAATCTGCCCCATCACAAAGATAACTCATCTCCAACCCTCCAACTTCCATCTCCTGACTTTACCCAATGCAATTGATGGGTAAGAAAATCAAAAAATTTAATCTGCACAATTCTAACTTACTTTATAGTTTGTAGTTGGCATCAAACTGAAATGCCAATTGCAGGTAATGACTTTTTATCAGGGTTTCTGATGAGAGAGCAATTTAATTAAGTACCAGATAAAACCGGATACTCTTTAATGGAGTCAGCTAGGTCTTTTGTTTTCAGAGCATATGAAACTAGCCATCTTAGTGCGAGTGAAGTGATTTGGGGAGTAAAGGGAAGAGAAAGAGGTGCTCTGTTCCTTTTGCTTTTGCCTAAACCTCTTCAGCCTCCAGGAACTGATTCTCACTTTATCATAAGAGAGGAAACAGCTAAATTGGCAACTGTCTGGTCAATGATTTCAGGTTTATTCCAGTTCTAAAAGCTGAAAGAGCAGATATTAATGTGAATAAAATATACAAAAACATTCTAAATCTAAAGTTGAATACAATTTGTGGTGCACTGTCCCCAGTACTGGGGATCTGAATCAATGACACGGACTCTGTGTGAACTGTACTAGGGCTGGTGCACTTCCTAACCACATAATTAAGGAAAGAGAAAGGATTTTAAAGTAAACAGTGACGCCATTGGGTCAAATTTGGAAAGGTGCTGTAAATCAAAGAGTAGAGTCAAGGACAAAGAAAAAGGCATTAATGCAAGATCTGTCTGTGATAGGAAAATGATGGAGAGTATGAATTTTACAGTCAGCTACCAGATAGGCCAGAATTTACAAAGAAAGGAAAAGGATGAAATTAAAAACTCTGAATCTGAATACACGTTGTATTCTAAACAAAACAATAAACTGAAATGATAAATAGAAATAAATCAGTACAATTTAGTAATCACACAGATACCCAGCTGCAGACAAACACGGACTGGGATCAATCCCCAAAGAGCGCAGGACACTTAGAAACAACAAAAGTCAAACAGTGTAGAAGCAGCATCTGAGGAGCAGGAGAGTTGACGTTTCTGTTCCTGAAGAGCTTATGTTCAAAACGTTGATCCTCCTGCTCCTCGGATGCTGCCTGACCTGCTGTGCTTTTCCAGCACCACACTCCTCGACTCTGATCCCCAGCATCTGCAGTGCTCACTTTCTCCCACTGAGAAACAACAAGGAAAGATGGAGGGATGGCTGTGCTGCTTATGATGGCATTAGCATAAACGAGAGCGATGACTTAAAGTTCAGGAAACCAATATGGGTAAATGTTTTAGATACAAATGAGAATGATAAAGGAAGATGTTACTTGTATAGCTCCATGTAGAGAGACTAAGGGTCTGAAGGGGGCTCCTGATTTGTGAAGTTTGGGTAATCCATAGAAGCGTAGTGGGTTGGAACTGTCCGGTTTCATTTTTTGGAAGTCGGTCTTTTTTATTTCTCCAGATTTCTGAAGTTTTTTTTGAGTAGGGCTGTGATTCGGATCTCTAGTTGTGGGGTATTTGTTGGTAAGTGTTGGTATCTGCAGGTAGTGCTGGAATCACTACCTGGAACACCAACTTACAGACTGGCCAAGGAGCTACACCAAAGACTAAAACACTGAGTAGAAGGCTCACGCCATTCCATCCACTCCACCCAAGAATTCCTGAAAACCAAAGACACCAAGATAGAAGAGGATGAAATAATGGTTTCTTTTGACGTCACAACCCTATTCACATCCATCAACATTAACCTGGCCAAGGAAACACTGACTACACTATTAGAAGACCCAAAAACACATACACCAATTACCACCAACTTCATCAGAAAAGACAATATCGTCAAGCTAGTGGACCCCATGCCTTACCACTCCCTTCACCAACAACAAAACCTACAGACAAACCAACAAAATACCTATGGGATCTCCGATATCAGGGTTCTTAGCAGAGGCAGTAATACAGAGACTTGAACAAACATCTCTGCCAACCACCCAACCCAAACTCTGGGTCTGCTACGTGGGATGACACCTTTGTCATCACTAAACGAAACAAATTAGAGGAAACTTACAAGACCATCAATAATACCCTTCCTGGCACAAAATTCACTTGAGGAGGAAAACAACAACACACTGCCATCCCTAGATGTTGCAGTAGAGCGAACAGCCAATGGGGAACTTCAAACCAGCAGCTACAGGAAAACAACAAATACGGACCAAATATTGAACTACAGAAGCAATCATCCCCACATCCACAAACGAAGCTGCATTAGAACATTATTTCAATGAGCCACCATACACTGCAGGACAAAGGAACTACACAGACCAGAGGAAAATCACCTGTACAGTGTGTTCAAAAAGAACCAGTACCCAATGAACACAGTCCATCGATTTCTCAGGAACAAACCCTAACAAGCAGACAAAACACATCCAGAAACCCTGGCCACTCTCCCCTACATCAAAGACTTCTCAGAAATGACTGCCGGACTACTTAGACCCCTTGGCATCATGATGGCCCACAAACCCACCAACACGCTAAAACAGCAGCTCATGAACTTGAAAGACCCTATAGAGACAACAAGCAAAACTAATGTCATTTACAAAATACCTTGCAAGAACTGTAACAAACGTTACATTGCACAAACAGGCAGAAAACTAGCCACCAGGATACATGAACATCAACTAGTCACAAGAGATATGACCCACTCTCACTAGTATCTTTACATACGGATGAGGAAGGACACTACTTTGACTGGGACAACACATCCATCCTAGGACAAGCCAAATAGAGACATACACAAAAATTCCTAGAAGCATGGCATTCCAACCGGAACTCTATCAACAAACACATTGACTTGGATCCCATTTACCACCTCCTGAGTAAAAGAATAGGAAATGACACCACCATAGGAAATGATGTCACCAGAGGAAATAACATCATCAACCCAAGGAAACCCAAATACATAAATAGAAAGTGGGCTACATTACTAGTGCTTCATCTGGAGGCTCACTGAAAATGTTACCGGGTATGGTGATGAAACGTCTTGAACTGCTGCAGTCCACATGTTGTGGATTGACCCACAATGCCATTAGGAGGGAATTCCAGGATTTTGACCCAGCGACAGTGAAGGAACAGCGATATGTTTTCAAGTTAGGATGGTGAATGGCTTGGGGGGGGGGGGGAACTTGGAAGTAGTGGTGTTCCCATGTGTCTGCTGCCCCTGTCCTTCTAGGTAGAAATGGTTGTGAATTTGGATTGTGCTGTTTGAGGATCATTGATGAATTTCTGCAGTGCATCTTGTAGGCAGGGGCTCTGGATTACTATAAAGTCACTATCTCCCCATACTGTCTGATCCTAGACTATTTTTAATCATTTCAAGAAGGGTAGTTATGAGGGCATGAAAGCAGAGCTTGCCAAAGTCAGTCAGTTTGAAAAATTAATAATGGGAAATAAGGAAATGACAGATGAACACATATTTCATGTCAGTTTTCACTACAAAAGATACAAAGTACATGTACGCTGGAAGTAACGATAAATCAGGAAATGGAAGAAACGGAGGGGGTAGCTTCTTTATTCAAAAAGGCAGATAGAAAGCTGGAAACTGCAGACAAGCTAGCTTAATATCTGGGTAAAACCAATGACGGCAGATGCTGGAAACCAGATTCTGGATTAGTGGTGCTGGAAAAGCACAGCAGTTCAGGCAGCATCCAAGCAATAAAATCAACGTTTCGGGCAAAAGCCCTTCATCAGGAATAAAGGCAGAGAGCCTGAAGGGTGGAGAAAAGTATCAGAAGCTATTTTTAAAGAAGTTACGTAGCCATTTAAATAATTACAAGGTATCCTGGCAAAATCAACTTATTTTTCTAGTCAACCTGTTCAGAGATGCTATTACACACCTGTGGAGCAGCCAGGGACTTGAACCCAGGCCTCTTGGTCCAGGGGTAAAGACATTATCACTGCACCACAAGAGAGCCTGATGGGAAATCATGTTTGACCAATCTATTGGAACTCTTTGAAGAAGTGAGGTGTCCTGTGGATAAGGTGGAATCAGTGGGAGTACTGTGCTTAGATTTCCAGAAGGCATATGCTAACGAGCTATGTCAAAGGCTATTGCAGGAAATGGAAGCTCATGATCTTAGGAGGGTATACTGGCATAGACAGATAATGGCTGGTTGGCAGGATGGGATGTGCCACAGGAAGCGGTGCTGGGACCGAAACTGTTACAGTTTTATATGTGACTTGTATGAAGCAAGGGAAGCTACAGCTGCCAAATTTGCTGATCACACAAAGATAGCTAAGAAAGTAAATTGTAAAAAGGGCACAAGGAGGTTACAAAATGATTTGATAGGTTAACAGAGTCAGCAAAGATGTGCCAAATGGAGTATAATGTGGAATGGTCCACTTTAGCAAGAAAAATAAAAAGTAAACAGTATCTAAATGGTGAGAAATTACAGAGCTTAGAGATGCACAGGAATCTGCATGTCCTCATCTATGAATCACAAAAGGTGAGTATATGGCTACAGCATAACATTCTATTAGCTTTCTGAATGATATCATTTATTGTGAGGACAACTGAATACAGAAGTTGGAAGGTTAAACAGCAAACTTTGTTTTAACAGGCACCTCATCAACCGGCACTCTGTGATAAACCAGCAAAATTTATACCCCTCAAATACCGCAATGTACGGGTATCATGCTGTAAGTAAAGCAGAACAATGACGTGTTATACTGCATTAGTTTTCTATTACTTACTGTGTACTTTTACATTGATTCTAGGAGGTGTGCTGATGTTTTTAATTAGATTTTTTAAGGGATGTTGATGTCTGAGGGCTTTGCCTGGTCAGGATTTACTGCAGTTAGATGTATCTCTTAATTATCTGGAATGATTTGATCAACTGGTTCGCTGCTGCCCCATAGGTACTGGTTAATAAAAGGTTTGCTGTACATCAGTTAGACAGGGCATTGGTGGGACCACATCTGGAGAACTGTGTACAGTACTGGTCACTTTATTTCAGGAAGAATGTAAATGCATGAGAAGCAGTTCAGAGAAGATATGCCAGACAAGTGCCTGGAATGAGCCAGTTTGCTTAAGGGTAAAGATTGGATGGGCTTAGCTTGAATCCACTGGAGTTTAGAATAGCAAGCAGTGACTTGATTGAAAGATATAAAATTCTGAGGGGTCATGACAGGGTGAATGAGGAGATGCGGTTTCATCTTTTGGGAGAATCGTTATTGTTTAAAAATCAGCATGTGCCCTTTAAAATAGAGATGAGGCAAACTGTTTTTTCTCAAAGGGCAGTGAGAGTCTTTCTAAGTCCTTTCTTGAAAAGGTGGTGGAAGAAGAGACCTTGAATATTTTTAAGGAAGAGGTAGATATTGATTGAGCAGGAGGAGAAAGGTTATTGGAGGCAGTTGAGAATGTAGATTTGAGGTTATAATCAGATCAGCCATGACATTATTAGATTTTGGAGCAGGTTTGAGGGACTGATCAAAATTAGATTAGATTAGATTAGATTACTTACAGTGTGGAAACAGGCCCTTCGGCCCTACAAATCCGAATGGCCTTCTCCTGCTCATAATTGACATGATCATATGTCTTATCTCATCTACTGTGGAAACTCTCATCCATGCCTTGGTTCCCTCCAGACTCAACTATTGCAACTTGCTCCTAGATTACCCCTCACTCTATCCTTTGTCAACATGAGGTCATCCTAAATGTATCAGTCCATGTCTTACCTTGCACCAAACCTGTTTTTTCCTGACTTAGATCAACTATATCAAGCTTAACCATTTAAAGCTTTTTGACTTTTGGAATTCTCAAACTTATTTTCCAATTTCACTAAGGCCTTGCCCCTCGGTCCCTATGTAATCTCGTTCAGCTCAGTGAGAACACTGGGGTATCTGTACTTAGTGAGGAGGAGCTGAAGGCATAGTGCCCACTGAGACGGTTGGGGGGGGGGGGGGAAAGAGGGGTAGTCTGTGACAAGTGAAAGTGGGGGAAGAAAAAAAATCGGTGCCTGGAGAGGGTGTGATGCTTATTTAGCAACACAACGAAGGTAGGGGAGTTTCTAAGCCCATTCGAGGCACTACGAAATGCATTTTGTTAAGTACATATGAGGAATTAGGGCAATGCATTAATTGACAATCTCTAATTGCCATTAGGAAGATGGGGTGAACTCCTGTTTGGCACAGGTCCACCCACAATGCTGTTGGAGAAGGGGTTCCAGCATTCTGACTTGGTGGAGCAAAGGAACAATATATTTAGAGTCATAGAGACATACAGCACAGAGACACACAGTCATAGAGACATACAGCACAGAGACACACAGTCATAGAGACATACAGCATGGAAACAGACCCTTAGGTCCAACTCGTCCATGCCAACCAGATATCCTAATCTAGTCCTAATCCAAAACTAATCTAGTCCTATTTGCCAGCACTGGCCCATATCCCACTATACCCTTCCTATTCATATCTCCATCTAGATGCCTTTTAAATGTTGTGATTGTACCAGCCTCCACCATTTTTTCTGGTAGTGTATTCCATACACGCACCACCCTCTGTGTGAAAACGTTGCTCCTTAGGTCCCTTTTAATTATTTGCCCTTTTACCCTAAACCTATGGCCTCTATTTTTGGACTCCCCACCCGGGGGAAAAGACTTTGTCTAGTTATCCTATCCATGCCCCTCATGATTTTATAAGCCTCTATAAGGTCACCCCTTAGTCTCCGACGCTCCAGGGAAAAGAGACTCAACCTACTGAGCCTCTCCTTATAGCTCAAGCCCTCCAAACCTGGCAACATCTTTTCTGCATCCTCCCATGTTTAAAGACATCTTTCGAGTAGAAAGGTGACCAGAATTATACACAGTATTCTAAAAATGGCCTCACCAATATCCTCTGGAGCTTCAACATGGCCTCCCAACTCCTCTACTCAATGCACTGACCAAAGGCAGCAAGTGTGCCAAATGCCATCTTCACTACCCGGTCTACCTGTGAGTCCACTTTCAAGGAACGAAGCACCTGCACCCCTTTGGTCTCTTTGTTTGGTAACACTTTCCAAGGCCCATACCATTCACTGTCCAAGTCCCGCTCGGGTTTGCCTTAGCAAAATGCAACACCTCACCTTTATCTAAATTAAAATCCATCTGCCACTCCTCAGCCCATTGACTTATTTCTGAGTCAGAAAGTTGTGAGACTTGGACAGGGATCTTAAGGAAGTGGCATACACATATTTGCTAACCTTGACCTTTTGGGTGGTAGAAGTTACTACAGTATATCTTGCTGATGGTACATGCTACTGCTAATGAGCATCAGTGGTGATGAGAATATTTGCAATGTTAGATGTGCTGCCAATCAAGTGAGCTGCTTTGTCCTAGATGGTGTTCAGGTTCTTCAGTGTTGTTGGAGCTGCACCCATCCAGGTAAGTGGGGAATACTCCCTCACGGTCCTGACTCATGCCTTCTAGATGGTGGATAAGAGGTAAGTTATTAGAGAATTCACAGATTCTAACATTTTCTTGTAGTCCCTGTATTGAAAAGATTCATCCAGAACAGCTTCTAGTCAATGGTAATCCCCAGGATGTTAAAAATCACACAACACCAGGTTATAGTCCAACAGGTTTATTTGAAAGCACTAGCTTTTGCAGCGCTGCTTTTTCATCAGGTGATTGTGGAGAATAAGATCGTAAGACATTAGAATTTATAGCAAAAGTTTACAGTGTGATGTAACTGAAATTATATTTTGAAAAAGATCTGGAGTGTTTGTTAAGTCCCTCATCTTTTAGAATGACCATGTTGGTTTCAGTTCTTTCACATGTAAATTGCAGGACTTTTAAAAGTTACATTCTCAAATAAACTTTAACAATTGGTGTCATGTTGGCCCAGATAATGCATAGAAGGTGTGAGCTTCCCTGTGTGAGACTGTCTGCGCTAATCTAAAAAATTGATTTAGAGAAGCTTACATGGATTCATGAAGTTTTTGAGCAAAGTAAAACGTAATTCTGCAAGTACAAATTCACCCCAGCAACTTACATGTGTAAGTGTATGTGTGCATGTGGGTGTGTGTGGGGGGAGGGGGTTATGAGTGTCTGAGAGTGTGTGTATGTGTGCACATGAGAGTATAAAGGTGTATACGTTTGTGAGAGGCCCACTGAAGATGTTACCTAGTAAGGTGACGAAACATCTGGAAATGAATCTTCCAGCTCAGCGAGCAAACCTACATCCAGAACCTCAACCTGAGCTACAAATCTTTTCAAACCTCGCTAATCCCCATTTCTGACCTGATGATGGCAGGGAGGTCATTGATGAAGCAGCTGAAGACGGTTGGGTCTAGGACACTACCCTGAAGAACTGCTACAGAGATGTCCTGGAGCTGAGACGACTGACCCCCAACGACCACAACCATCTTCCGATGTCCCGGAATGACTCTGACCAGCAGAGAGTTTGCCCCCTGAATCTCACTGACTCCAGTTTCACTTGGGTTCCTCAATGTTTCAACATCTTGAAGACTGCCTGCAGTGAAGCTATCTCAGAAATGAGATGCACTTCCCAGCTCATTGACACACGAGGCCTTTGACTGCACTGGGCTGAGATGGAGAAGCAGGCCTCCAGCAGAGTGCATTCTGAACAGGCCCCACTGTTCGCTCTGTTCAAACAGAATCATGAAATCATTTTTTTGAAAGTCAAATATAAACCATTCAAGGTAGCGTTAGCAAGTAGGAAACATACTGAGATAAAATTAGCAAAGCTAAACCACAGAAACCTAAATGTAAAGCATGTTATACATCCAGAAACTATTCTGCAGCAAATACATCTACATTATCTGTTCAAAAACACACAGTACAAACTGAAAAACCTCATCAAACCACATTCAACATGGAAGGGGAAGAGACAAAGGTACAATGCTTTACTCTGTATCCAACCCCCATGCAGTCCCTGTCCTGGGTGTGTTTGATGGGGGACAGTGCAGAGGGAGCTTTACTCTGTATCTAACCCCCAGATATAAAAGAGACCTAAGGGGCAAGGTTTTCACACAGAGGGTGGTACGTGTATGGAATGAGTTGCCAGAGGAAGTGGTGGAGGCTGGTACAATTGCAACATTTGAGGCATTTGGATGGGTATATGAATAAGAAGGGTTTGGAGGGATATGGGCTGGGTGCTGGCAGGTGGGACTGGATTGAGTTGGGATATCTGGTCGGTATGGACGAGTTGGACCGAAGGGTCTGTTTCCGTGCTGTATATCTCTATGACGCTATGAAAGGTACTAAATAAATGCAACTCGCTTGGTCCTGACTCCGATCAATCCTTGGGCTTTGCACACAGCCTTTGAGATGATATGACACCAAGCCTGTGGAGGAGTTCATGGTAAACAATAGTCTGCTGAAGCCAGCTTGCTGCTGGCCCCTGGGGACAGTGCTCAATGGTTGAATATGGACCACAGCACCTGCCCATCCTAGTTTCAGTCTGTACTAAGTTAATGGAACATATAGGTTCCTTAATGGATTCACACCATTAGTGTGAGAGTGCCCCTCGCTGGGTAAATGTGGCAGTTGTGATTGAGAAACCGGAGCTGTGATGCATGCAAAAATTAACCAGAAGTCACTGTCAGGATTCCAAGAAGCAAGGTAGTACATTGATGAGGCAGGGGGAATCTCCTGGAAACCCTGTATATTTATAATTTTCATTGTTGTCAGAGGATGTGGGAGAAATAAATCAGCCCTGAGTAGTGCCTCCGCACAGTCACCCTGACTCAAAAGACTGGATGACGATGAAGTAAATTATTACAGCAATCACATTGCATTGTGGTAATCCAGTGGAGCAGATCAGTAAGATTAAATGTTCCACTTAACAGAGAGGAAGGAAGAGCTGGAATTAACAACAAATTATGGAATCTCAGGAACTTCAACAGCACCTTCCAAAGCTTCAAACACAACAACCTGCATGGTCAAGGGTAGGAGATGCATGTGTGAACACCATCACCTCTAAATCACATCCCATCCTGACTTGGAAATTTGTCACCATTTCTTCACTGGATCAAAAACCTGGAAGCCCATCCCAAATGGCATTGTGGATATCCCCACCCCCTCCCCTTCCCCCCCAATAGGGAATAGTAGCAGAACGCATTGCTTTAAACGTTCTCCACTTTTCACCACAAATCACAATGTCATTCATTCAATATTCAACACTTTCTCTCAATGACTTCAACTCCGTCAGTGAATGAGATCGGTCCTGATTGGACCCTGAACAGCAGAGTTTTTCACCATTGATGTGGGGCACTCCTGCACATCAACCCTAGATCCAACACACTCTCCTAATAACCAGGAGCAGATAGCCTGCATATTGAACTGGACACTCCATGATAACCATCACTTAGATGACAGTGTGAAGGAACAGTCATGGTGGCAGGGATACAGGACCAGGACAGCTGGGATAGAGTCCTGCTGGGACTGATGACTGTTTGAAGCCCTGTCAGATCAGGATGGCCATGCTGCATGCACACTGTATCTGTAGTGGTAGTAACACAGTCAGCCAGATTCGCTCACTGAATACGAGTTCCCGGATTGCTGCTGTTAATCTGGTCCAATGAGGAAACCCTGGCTGACAGATATAAACAGGTTCTGTGCCAACTCTATTTTGATTTCATCCCTATCCTCCCCTTCACTGTTTGATCACACAGCATTGCCCTTTGATGTGAAGGGCACTGCTTGTCACCGGCCACTCGGGTGTTTCCTTTCTCCCTGGTGGTGGAAATTTGAATAAAGATTCGTACACCTTGTGACTCTCACTGTGTCTCACACCTATACACACACAACATGGGGGCTGGGGAAAAATAAGCACTACTGCAATTAGGCAGGTAAATAACAGGTGACTTGGTTACAGGGCTCTGTGGAGTTATTTCAGTCTCCTGCAGCACACCTATTACCTCTACAATCTATTGTAACATTGAAAAACAAACAGTAAACACACTCCACAATGTAGCAGCCATCTTCACTTTATACAGTGACAGACCCGTCCCCACCAGTACTGTACCCCGGTGTTATACAGTGACAGACCTGTCCCCACCAGTACTGTACCCCAGTGTTATACAGTGACAGACCTGTCCCCACCAGGACTGTACACCAGTGTTATACAGTGACAGGTCTGTCCCCACCAGTACTGTCCCCCAGTGTTATACTGTGACAGACCTGTCCCCACCAGTACTGTAACCCAGTGTTATACAGGGGTAGACCTGTCCCCACCAGTACTGTACCCCAGTGTTATACTGTGACAGACCCATCCCCACCAGTACTGTACCCCAGTGTTATACAGTGACAGACCTGTCCCCACCAGTACTGTACCCCAGTGTCATACCTGTACCCACCAATACTGTACCCCAGTGTTATCCTGTCCCCACCAGTGCTGTACCCCAGTGTTATACAGTGACAGACCTGTCCCCAACAGTACTGTATCCCGGTGTTATACAGTGACAGACCTGTCCCCACCAGTACTGTACCCCAGTGTTATACAGTGACAGACCTGTCCCCACCAGTACTGTACCCCAGTGTTATACAGTGACAGACCTGTCCCCACCAGTACTGTACACCAGTGTTATACCGTGACAGACTTGTCCCCACAAGTACTGTACCCCAGTGTTATACAGTGACAGACCTGTCCCCACCTGTACTGTACCCCAGTGTTATACAGTGACAGACCTGCCCCCACCTGTACTGTACTCCAGTGTTATACAGTGACAGACCTGTCCCCACCAGTACTGTACCCCAATGTTATACAGTGACAGACCTGTCCCCACCAGGACTGTACACCAGTGTTATACAGTGACAGGTCTGTCCCCACCAGTACTGTCCCCCAGTGTTATACTGTGACAGACCTGTCCCCGCCAGTACTGTAACCCAGTGTTATACAGGGGTAAACCTGTCCCCACCAGTACTGTACCCCAGTGTTATACAGTGACAGACCTGTACCCACCAATACTGTACCCCAGTGTTATCCTGTCCCCACCAGTGCTGTACCCCAGTGTTATACAGTGACAGACCTGTCCCCACCTGTACTGTACCCCAGTGTTATACAGTGACAGACCTGCCCCCACCAGTACTGTACCCCAGTGTTATACAGTGACAGACCTGTCCCCACCTGTACTGTACCCCAGTGTTATACAGTGACAGACCTGCCCCCACCTGTACTGTACTCCATTGTTATACAGTGACAGACCTGTCCCCACCAGTACTGTACCCAAGTGTTATACAGTGACAGACCTGTCCCATCAGTACTGCTCCTTGGATGCTGCCTGAACTGCTGTGCTCTTCCTGCACCATTAATCCAATCCGTACTGTACCTCAGTATTATATACTGACAGACCTATCCCCACCAGTACTGCACCCCAGTGTTAGATCAGTTTGCTGCCTGAAGACACCACCCCATTTTACTTGGTTGTTTGTGAACTGAGGAACCTCTGAAAAGAACAAACAGCTGAAAATCCCACACAGACTGTCAGACTCTGTTGAAACCAGGCATGGTTCACTGATTCGTTTCAACAGCTTTCACAAAAATATCATTAATGAGGCACTTGCATAGTTCAGTACTGTGGAAAGAGGACAAAACAAGACAAATACTGACAGAGCACGAGAGAGAGGAAGAGAAAGACATACTGCTGTAGAGAGTGTCGATCCAGGAGAGCCGAGGCAAGCCGTGATGACTGAGGGGTTCCATGTTCAATGGTGTTTTCCTTCAGTGTTGGGTGCAGCAGCTCACTACACAGTGCAGGCTTAAGGGGAGAGAAGCAGCATCAGGGAACTGAGACCTGGGCCGCAGGAAGCTGAGTGAGGTGGTGCTGAGGGAGCACTGGATCTGAGCATCAGCAACAAAGCCAAGCGACAGATGCTGCCAGGCAGGGCCCAACGCCGAGCTAGTGGCAAACAATGGAAATGCTGGTTTCTGCAGCACAGCACTGCAGGCAATCCATCAAAAAGCAGCAGCCAGGGAGCACGCTGGGCTCTCATTAACAAGCACCCACAGGCTAATTTAGCAGGGATGGTGCTGAGTGTAGCAGCAGTGTGCTCTGACACTCTCAGACTACACGGCTGCAGCCTCATTCAGTCAGAATGTGTAGTTCAGCAGCAAAGCCCCAGCTGAGCACAGCGAGAGCTGCTGTACAACACAGCTCCAACCATTTCAAATGCAAATGAGCACTGCACTGCTCCAGACTGGCAGTCACAGCCATGCACCCCCACACTATCCTGACACCCCCCCCCCAACCCTCATCCCCTCGCCTCCTTAGCACCTCGTCCTCACCCCCACCCTCATTGCCTCTCCCTCAGCCTCTTCCCCCAGACAACCCCACAACCTCTCTCACTGCACCTCACGGTCCACACTCACACTCAAACCCCTCACACATCCCCACACAGCCACCCCAAGGGAAAGCAGGAGCTGCTGTGCACCATTTCTCTGAGTGAGTGTAACACAATACCCTCACCATAGGTATTCAGCTGCAAGTGGAAACCAAATGGGCAAGGGGGGGGATGTCGGAGCAGACTGGGAACGAGCACAGTTATCAGAAAGAGAGGCACTGCAAAAATAACTAAAGAAGCAACATGTGTCTGTAAGACAACAAAAAATAGGCAGCTAACAGAGGGAGAGGAAAGAGGTAGAAGAGATGGACAAACAAGACTGGTAGGGAGACAGAACGGAAAGTATGTGGAGATAAAGTGAGAGAAACAGAAGATCCAAGCAAGTAGAATGAAAGAGAGTGTTCATTAAAAGAGCTGATAGCAAGTGAGAGAGTCAATGGGGGACAGAGAAACAGAACTCAGACAGAGAAAGTTAAGTGGCTGTGAGCACAGGGAGTGAGGCAGAAATGATTCCAACATCTCAAACAAACCAGAGGGAGTTAAGTGAGAATGGAAGAGAATGAAGAGTGAGGCGAGAAAGCAGAGATGTACCTGAATTAGTGTGCACTGGTGTAAGGATGCACTCTATGATTATTTCCAGTGCCAGCACTCTGCCCATGTTCGCTTATTAGCTGTCACACTTCTCAGTGATTGGAGGACCAGCACAATGTTTGGAGAAGTGCCAACTAGCAATTTCAGTTTTTTGTAGTTCCTTTCAAAACACCCTTCGAGTGACGATACAAACATGTAGTAGGGGTAGTCCATTGGCTCCCCAAGCCTGTTCCACCATTCAACAGGATCAGGACTGATCGTGCTGTGTTCTCTAATCAGCTTCCCTGCCTACCACCGATAACCCTTCACCACCTTGCTCAACAGGAATTGATTCACCTCAGCCATGAAAATATTCCAAGACTCAGGATAAAAATATTTGCCTCAGCTGTTCTAAATAGGCAACCCTGATTCTGAAACATAGAAACATAGTAAATTGGAGCAGGGAGTTGGTCCCTCTGCCCCTCAGTCTGCTCCCCCAGTCAATATGTTCACGGCTGATCATCCACCTCAGTCCCCTGTTTCTGCTTTCCAATTCATACCCTTTGATCCCTTTAGCCCCAAGAACGATGTCTAACTCCTTGTTGAAAACTTTCCATGTTTTGGCCTCAGTCACTTTCTGTGGCACAGAATCCCTCACTCGCTGGGTGAAGACATTTCTCCTCATCTCAGTCTCAATGGTCTACACCGTAACCTGAGACAGTGATCCCTGGTTTTTCCTGTTTGCCAGCCAGTAGTTTGTATCCATGTCAGTCACATGTATTTCAATTGCACATGCAAATCTCTGATATGGGACCGTATTAAAAGCCTTCTGAAAGTCCAAGTAAACCACACCCACTGGCTCCCCCTTAATAACTCTCCCAGGAACATTGTCAAAAAATTCCAATAGATTTGTCAAGCATGATTCCCCTTTTGTAGCACCATGTGACCTCTTAGCTAATTTTCTTTCCAATCTCAATCACCAACAAATTTGGTAACGATACCTTCTGTCCCTTCATCCAACTCAGTTACATAAGCCATAAACAGTTGCAGTTCCAGCACTTACAGGTGCAGCACATCCAGAAGTTATCCTTTATCCACAGGAAGGAGAGGCAACTTGATCGAAACACAAGATTCTTAGGGGACTGAACAGGGTATATGTGAGCAGGCTGTTTCAGCTTGTGGGAGAGTCTAGGATCAGAAGGGCATCATCTCAGAATAAGGGGTCACACATTTAGGACAGAAATGAGGATTTTTTTCTCTGAGGATAGTGAATTTGCAAAATTCTGTATTACAATGGACTTTCAAGGCTGTGTCATTAAATATATTCAAGGTTGAGATTGATTCTTTTACTGATTAAAAATCTATGATCATATGGAAAAGATTTGAACGTCAAGCTGTGGATTATTGGATCAGCCCAACGTATCAGTGAATGGCGGGGTAGATTCAGTGGGCTGAAGGGTCTCCCTCTGCTCCTATGCCTTAAGGTCTTAGGCTACTTCCTTAAAGAACTCCAAGAGATTGGTTAAACTGATTTCTCTTTCATAAAATCATGCCGACACTGTTTGATTACCTTGAACATATCTAAGTGGCCTAATATAACTTATTTCATAGAGACTTCTAATATGTTCCTACTGACATATGTTGAGCTAACTGGCCTGAGGGTTTTTTATATTTATTCATGGGATGGGAGCATTGCTGGCTGAGCCAACATTTATTGTCTCTTCCTGGTTGTCCTTAAGAAGGTAGTAGTGAGCTTTCTTCTTGAATTGCGATCCATTTGATTTAGGCAGGACATTTAAGACCCTGACATGATATCCATCAGAGCTGAAAAATGTGTTGCTGGAAAAGCGCAGCAGGTCAGGCAGCATCCAAAGAGTAGGAGAATCGACGTTTCGGGTATGAGCCCTTCTTCAGGAATGATATCCATCGGCACTTGTCAGCCCAGAGTTCCAACATTTCTCTGGTGATTGTGAGTTCCTCCCTGTCTTCCATTTCCTGAGTTATTGTTGCTTTTGGGTTGTTACTTGTATCTTCTATTGTGAAGCCTGATGAAAAAGACTCTCCTCAGTTTACCTGCCATCTCTTTACTTTGCATGATCAGTTCTCCAGATATACTTCCATAAGATCAGCGCTCACTTTGGTAACTCCTTTAAATATTTGTTGAAACTCCTAAAACCTATGTTTTTGACTCACTTTTCCTCATACTCTAATTTTACTCCTGAATAATCTGTTGCTTTTTTAAAATATTCTGTGGAATTTGGATGTCTCTTAATTTGACATTCACTTTAATATTTCTCGTGAACCACAGATAGTCAATCTGTTCTTTGAAATTTTTCTAGCTTGTTGGAATACACCTATTCTGAAATGTCCTCTTCAATGTCTGCCAATACATGTCTGTTGACCTGCCCTTCAGCTAAATTTGCCAGTTCACTTTAGCCAGCTCTGTTTTAGTACACTCATAATTGCCCTTATTTAAGTTTTAAAAACACTCAGACCCACTATTCCCAAACAATTTAAACTTCAATCATATGTTGGTCATTGCTACCATGGGGTTTGTTCAATATGAGATCATAATTTAATCCTATCTCATTGCACAATATCAGGTCTAGTGTTGTCTGTTCTATGGGTGGCTCTAGAACATGCTGTTCTAAAGAAACTAATCTCAAAGCGTTGTATGAACTCCCACTCTGGACCACCTTCGCTTATCTGACTTTTCCAGTCTGCATGTAATTAAAATCCTCCATGATTATCAACACGCCTTTCTGACAACTCTCTTATTTTCCTTTGTGCTCTGCTCCACCATGTGATTACTATTAGAGTCTATACATCACTCCCACAAATAAACTGTAATCTTTATCAGGAGAAAATGAGGATTGCAGATGCTGGAGATCAGAGCCTTTATGATTTCTCATCTTTACCCAAACTGTTTCTACATCCTGGGTTTTAAGGCACAGTATTGTGGATTAATTAACAGAGTCATCCTGGGCTTTTTTCCTAACTTCCTGTTCTTCATAAAGGAGCTCTGAATTAACACCTAGATCCTCATTCCTGATGAAAGGCTTTTGCCCGAAACGTTGATTTTCCTGCTCCTCGGATGCTGCCTGACCTGCTGTGCTTTTCCAGCACCACTCTAATCTAGACTCTGATCTCCAGCACCTGCAGTCCTCACTTTCACCTAGCTCCTCAGACTATGTAGAAACATCTTCTTTGTTTTGCCAATGTCTTGGTTTTCCATGGACTATGACAATTGGATCAGTTCCCTCTTACTGCAAGTTCCTCTCCAGCCCTGAGAAGATAGGCATGGGGCTGCACAATGGCTCAGTGTTTAGCACTGTTGCCTCATAGCACGAGGGACTTGGGCTCGATTCCAGTCTCGGGCAACAGTCTGTGTGGAGTTTGCACATTCTCTCCGTGTCTGCGTGGGTTTTCTCCAGGTACTCCGGTTTCCTTCCACAATCCAAAAATGTGCAGGTTAGGTGAATTGGCCATGTGTTCAGAGATGTGTAGATAAGGTGCATTAGTCAGGGGTAAATATAGAGTAAATGGGGAATGGGTTTGGGTAGGATACTCTTCAGAGGCACGGTGTGGACACGTTGGGCCAAAGGGCCTGTTTCCACACTGTAGGGATTCTAATTCCTATTCTAAATATCCTGCACACTTCAATACTCCAGACATGTTTTCCTGTAGTCATGCCTCTCCCACACCTACCAGATTATACTAGTAACTGTATGTGTGCTCAGTTTCATCCATTTTGTTTCGAATGCTCCGTGTATTCATGACTCTTTGATTTAATATTTCTTGATAACCTCTAGCCGTGTCTATCCACGCACCCAAATTTCTACTGTCTATTCCTTCCTATCATGATTTGTTTTTTATTGCCTGCATTGATATCTTTGCCTTATGCCTGCTTTCAATTATCACATTTTTCTAAGTGTGATCCCTTACCTGCACTATTCAATTTAAAATACTATGTACCTAGTTATGCAGTTGGCAAGAAAATTGGTCCCAGCATGGTTCAAATGGAGACAATTCCAAAGTTGGTCTCAAAGCCCCACACCAGACCCACTGCTCCCATACCATCTTTGAACCACACATTCTTCTCTCTACTCTATTTCCCATATACCAAATTGATCATGCCTCAGGTGATAACTGGAGGTTATGAGCTTTAAGGTTCTGCTCTTAATTTAAACCTATCTCCTCAGATTTACTATGTAGAAACCTCTTCTTTGTTTTGCCAATGTCTTGGTTTTCCACAGACTATGACAATTGGATCCATTCCCTCATACTGTACGTTCCTCTCTAGCCCGGAGAAGATTGCTATGGTTAGGAACATAGGACTGGGATACTATAGAAATTACAGAGACGTGGCTCAGGGATGGGCAGGACTGGCAGCTTAATGTTCCAGGATACAAATACTATAGGAAGCATGGGGGGTGGGGGGGAGAGGAGGGGGAATGGCGTTTTTGATACAGGATAGCATCATAGCTGTACCTTGGGAAGATATTCCTGGGAATACATCCAGGCAAGTTATTTGGATGTAACTGAGAAATAGGAAAGGGATGATCACCTTATTGGGATTGCATTATAGATGCCTCAATAATCAGCGGGAAATTGAGAAATACATTTGTAAGGAGATCTCAGTTATCTCTAAGAATATCCTGGGGTGGCGGGGGGGGGGGAATGCGCTAAGGTTATTGGGGTGGGTTTAAACTAATCCAGCAGGGGGATGGGAACCAAAACTGTAGTTCAAGTATAGAAAAAGTTGAGAGTAGGGAGGTCCGAAACCAAGTTTCAGGGACGCAAGATGGCACCGGCAAGCAAGAAGTTGGTTTGAAGTGTGTCTACTTCAACACCAGGAGCATCCGGAAATAGGTGGGTGACCTTGCAGCATGGGTTGGTACCTGGGACTTCGATGTTGTGGCCATTTCGGAGACATGGATAGAGCAGGGACAGGAATGGTTGTTGCAGGTTCCGGGATTTAGATGTTTCAGTAAGAACATAGAAGATGGTAAAATAGGGGGAGGTGTGGCATTGTTGGTCAAGGACAGTATTATAATTGCAGAAAGGATGTTTGGGGACTTGTCAACTGAGGTAGTATGGGTTGAAATTAGAAACAGGAAAGGAGAGGTCACCCTGTTGGGAGTTTTCTATAGGCCTCCGAATAGTTCCAGAGATGTAGAGGAAAGGATAGCAAAGATGATTTTTGATAGGAGTGAGAGAGACAGGGTAGTTGTCATGGGGGACTTCAACTTTCCAAATATTGACTGGGAACACTACAGTACGAGTACTATAGATGGGTCAGTTTTTGTCCAGTGTGTGCAGGAGGGCTTCCTGACACAGTATGTAGACAGACCAACAAGGGGCGAATCCACATTAGATTTGGTACTGGGTAATCAGCCCGGCCAGGTGTTAGATTTGGAAGTAGGTGAGCACTTTGGTGATAGCGATCACAATTCTGTTATGTTTACTTTAGTGATAGAAAGGGATAGACGTATACCACTGGGCAAGAGTTACAGCTGGGGGAAAGGCAATTACGATGCGATTAGGCAAGATTTAGGAAGCATAGGATGGGGAAGGAAACTGCAGGGGATGGGCACATTAGAAATGTGGAGCTTATTCAAGGAAAAACTCCTGTGTGTCCAAGATAAGTATGTACCTGTCAGGCAGGGAGGAAGCTGTAGAGCGTGGGAGCCGTGGTTTATGAAGGAAGTGGAATCTCTGGTCAAGAGGAAGAAGAAGGATTATGTTAGGATGAGATGTGAAGGCTCAGTTAGGGCGCTTGAGGGTTACAAGGTAGCCAGGAAAGACCTAAAGAGAGAACTCAGAAGAGCCAGGAGGGAGACATGAGAAGTTGTTGGAGGATAGGATCAGGGTAAACCCTAAGGCTTTCTATAGGGATTTAAGGAATAAAAGAATGACAAGAGTAAGATTAGGGCCAATCAAGGCGAGTACTGGGAGGTTGTGTGTGGAGTCAGAGGTGATAGGGGAAGCACCAAATGAATATTTTTCGGCAGTATTCACTCTAGAAAACGACAATGTTGTCGAGGAGAATACTGAGATACAGGCTACTAGACTAGGTGGGATTGAGGTTCACAGTAAGAGGTATTAGAAACCTGCAGAGTGTGAAAATAGATAAGTCCCCTGGGCCGGATGGGATTTATCCTAGGATCCTCTGGGAAGCCAGGGAGGAGATTGCCGAGCCTTGGGCATTGATCTTTAAATCGTCATTGTCCACAGGAATAGTGCCAGAAGGCTGGAGGATAGCAAATGTGGTTCCCCTGTTCAAGAAGGGGAGTAGAGACAACCCTGGTAATTATAGACCAGTGAGCCTTACTTCAGTTGTTAGTAAAGTGTTGGAACAGGTTATAAGAGCTAGGATTTATAATCATCTAGAAAAGAAGAATTTGATTAGGGATAGTCAGCATGGTTTTGTGAAGGGTAGGTCGTGCCTCACAAACCTTACTGAGTTCTTTGAGAAGGTGACCAAACAGATAGATGAGAGTAAACCGGTTGATGTGGTGTATATGGATTTCAGCAAGGTGTTCGATAAGGTTCCCCACAGTAGGCTGTTGTACAAAATGCGGAGGAATGGGATTGTGGGAGATATAGCAGTTTGGATCAGTAATTGGCTTGCTGAAAGTCAGAGGGTGGTGGTTGATGAGAAATGTTCATCCTGGAGTCCAGTTACCAGTGGTGTACTGCAAAGGTCGGTGTTGGGTCCACTGCTGTTTGTCATTTTTATAAACGACCTGGATGAGGGCATGGAAGCGTGGGTTAGGAAATTTGCAGACAATATTAAGGTCGGTGGAGTTGTGGATAGTGACGAAGGATCTTGTAGGTTACAGAGAGACATAGATAAGCTGCAGAGGTGGGTTGAGAGGTGGCAAATGGAGTTTAATGCCGAAAAATGTGAGGTGATTTACTTTGATCAGAGTAACCGGAATGCAAAGTACTGGGCCACTGGTAAGATTCTTGGTAGTGCAGATGAGCAGAGAGATCTCGGTGTCCAGGTACACAGATCCTTGAAAATTGCCACCCAGGTTGACAGGGTTGTTAAGAAGGCATACAGTGTTTGAGCTTTTATTAATAGAGGGATCGAGTTCCGGAACCATGAGGTTATGCTACAGCTGTACAAAACTCTGGTGCAGCCGCACTTGGAGTATTGTGTATAGGTCTGGTCACCACATTATAAGAAGGATATGGAAGCTTTGGAAAGGGTGCAGAGGAGATTGACTGGGATGTTGCCTGGTATGGAGGGAAGGTCTTATGAGGAAAGGCTGAGGGACTTGAGGCTGTTTACGTTGGAGAGAAGAAGGTTGCGAGGTGACTTAATAGAGACATATAAGATAATCAGAGGGTTTGATAGGGTGGGCAGGGAGAGCCTTTATCCAAGTATGGGGACGGTGAGCACGAGGGGGCACAGCTTTAAATTGAGGGGTGATAGATATAGGACAGATGTCAGAGGTAGTTTCTTTACTCAGAGAGTAGTAGGGGTGTGGAATGTTTTGCCTGCAACGGTAGTAGATTCGCCAACTTTAAGCGCATTTAAGTCATCATTGGACAAGCATATGGACGTACATGGTGTAGTGTATGTTAGATAGGCTTCAGATTAGTATGACTGGTCGGCGCAACATCGAGGGCTGAAGAGTCTGTTCTGCGCTGGAATGTTCTATGTTCTCCAATAGGGTGGTTATGGTAGGGGATTTTAACTTTCCAAACATAGACTGGGCCTGCCATAGTGTTAAGGGTTTAGATGGAGAGGAATTTGTTAAGTGTGTACAAGAAAATTTTCTGATTCAGTATGTGGATGTACCTACTAGAGAAGGTGCAAAACCTGCTGCAAATGTGTTGCTGGTCAAAGCACAGCAGGCCAGGCAGCATCTCAGGAATAGAGAATTCGACGTTTCGAGCATAAGCCCTTCATCAGGAATAAGAGAGAGAGCCAAGCAGGCTGAGATAAAAGGTAGGGAGGAGGGACTAGGGGGAGGGGCGATGGAGGTGGGATAGGTGGAAGGAGGTCAAGGTGAGGGTGATAGGCCGGAGTGGGGTGGGGGCGGAGAGGTCAGGAAGAGGATTGCAGGTTAGGAGGGCGGTGCTGAGTTGAGGGAACCGACTGAGACAAGGTGGGGGGAGGGGAAATGAGGAAACTGGAGAAATCTGAATTCATACCTTGTGGTTGGAGGGTTCCCAGGCGGAAGATGAGGCGCTCCTCCTCCAGCCGTCGTGTTGTTGTGTTCTGCCGGTGGAGGAGTCCAAGGACCTGCATGTCCTTGGTGGAGTGGGAGGGAGAGTTAAAGTGTTGAGCCACGGGGTGATTGGGTTGGTTGGTTCGGGCGGCCCAGAGGTGTTCTCTGAAGCGTTCCGCAAGTAAGCGGCCTGACTCCCCAATATAGAGGAGGCCACATCGGGTGCAGCGGATGCAATAGATGATGTGTGTGGAGGTACAGGTGAACTTGTGGCAGATATGGAAGGATCCCTTGGGGCCTTGGAGGGAAGTGAGTGTGGAGGTGTGGGCGCAAGTTTTACATTTCCTGCGGTTGCAGGGGAAGGTGCCGGGGGTGGAGGTTGGGTTGGTGGGGGGTGTGGATCTGACGAGGGAGTCACGAAGGGAGTGGTCCTTGCGGAATGCTGATAGGGGAGGGGAGGGAAATATATCCTTGGTGGTGGGGTCCGTTTGGAGGTGGCGGAAATGGCGGCGGATGATACGTTGTATGCGGAGGTTGGTGGGGTGGTAGGTGAGAACCAGTGGGGTTCTGTCTTGGTGGCGGTTGGAGGAGCGGGGCTCAAGGGCGGAGGAGCGGGAAGTGGAGGAGATGCGGTGGAGGGCATCGTCGATCACGTCTGGGGGGAATCTGCGGTCCTTGAAGAAGGAGGCCATCTGGGCTGTGCGGTGTTGGAATTGGTCCTCCTGGGAGCAGATGTGGCAGAGACGAAGGAATTGGGAATATGGGATGGCGTTTTTACAGGGGGCGGGGTGGGAGGAGGTGTAGTCCAGGTAGCTATGGGAGTCAGTCGGTTTATAATAGATGTCTGTGTTGAGTCGGTCGCCCGAGATAGAAATGGAAAGGTCTAGGAAGGGGAGGGAGGAGTCTGAGACAGTCCAGGTGAATTTCAGGTCGGGATGGAAGGTGTTAGTAAAGTTGATGAACTGTTCAACCTCCTCGTGGGAGCACGAGGCAGCGCCAATACAGTCATTGATGTAGCGGAGGAAAAGGTGGGGGGTGGTGCCAGTGTAGTTGCGGAAGATGGACTGTTCCACATATCCTACGAAGAGGCAGGCATAGCTGGGGCCCATGCGGGTGCCCATGGCAACTCCTTTAGTTTGGAGGAAGTGGGAGGATTGAAAAGAGAAGTTATTCAGGGTGAGGACCTGTTCAGTCAGTCGAAGGAGGGTGTCAGTGGAAGGGTACTGGTTGGTGCGGCGGGAAAGGAAGAAGCGGATGGCTTTGAGTCCTTCCTGATGGGGGATGGAGGTGTACAGGGACTGGATGTCCATGGTGAAGATAAGGCATTGGGGACCGGGGAAGCGAAAATCCTGGAGGAGGTGGAAGGTGTGGGTGGTGTCCCGAACGTAGGTGGGGAGTTCTTGGACTAAAGGGGACAGGACCGTGTCGAGGTATTGGGAGATGAGTTCGGTGGGGCAGGAGCAGGCTGAGACAATGGGTCGGCCGGGGCAGGCAGGTTTGTGGATTTTGGGCAGGAGGTAGAAACGGGCGGTGCGGGGTTGTGGGACTATGAGGTTGGAGGCGGTGGATGAAGTTGCCATGGGCACCCGCATGGGCCCCAGCTATGCCTGCCTCTTCGTAGGATATGTGGAACAGTCCATCTTCCGCAACTACACTGGCACCACCACCCACCTTTTCCTCCGCTACATCGATGACTGTATCGGCGCTGCCTCGTGCTCCCACGAGGAGGTTGAACAGTTCATCAACTTTACTAACACCTTCCATCCCGACCTGAAATTCACCTGGACTGTCTCAGACTCCTCCCTCCCCTTCCTAGACCTTTCCATTTCTATCTCGGGCGACCGACTCAACACAGACATCTACTATAAACCGACTGACTCCCACAGCTACCTGGACTACACCTCCTCCCACCCCGCCCCCTGTAAAAACGCCATCCCATATTCCCAATTCCTTCGTCTCCGCCGCATCTGCTCCCAGGAGGACCAATTCCAACACCGCACAGCCCAGATGGCCTCCTTCTTCAAGGACCGCAGATTCCCCCCAGACGTGATCGACGATGCCCTCCACCGCATCTCCTCCACTTCCCGCTCCTCCGCCCTTGAGCCCCGCTCCTCCAACCGCCACCAAGACAGAACCCCACTGGTTCTCACCTACCACCCCATCAACCTCCGCATACAACGTATCATCCGCCGCCATTTCCGCCACCTCCAAACGGACCCCACCACCAAGGATATATTTCCCTCCCCTCCCCTATCAGCGTTCCGCAAGGACCACTCCCTTCGTGACTCCCTCGTCAGATCCACACCCCCCACCAACCCAACCTCCACCCTCGGCACCTTCCCCTGCAACCGCAGGAAATGTAAAACTTGCGCCCACACCTCCACACTCACTTCTCTCCAAGGCCCCAAGGGATCCTTCCATATCCGCCACAAGTTCACCTGTACCTCCACACACATCATCTATTGCATCCGCTGCACCCGATGTGGCCTCCTCTATATTGGGGAGACAGGCCGCTTACTTGCGGAACGCTTCAGAGAACAACTCCGGGCCGCCCGGACCAACCAACCCAATCATCCCGTGGCTCAACACTTTAACTCTCCCTCCCACTCCACCGAGGACATGCAGGTCCTTGGACTCCTCCACCGGCAGAACACAACTACACGACGGCTGGAGGAGGAGCGCCTCATCTTCCGCCTGGGAACCCTCCAACCACAAGGTATGAATTCAGATTTCTCCAGTTTCCTCATTTCCCCTCCCCCCACCCTGTCTCAGTCGGTTCCCTCAACTCCGCACCGCCCTCCTAACCTGCAATCCTCTTCCTGACCTCTCCGCCCCCACCCCACTCCGGCCTATCACCCTCACCTTGACCTCCTTCCACCTATCCCACCTCCATCGCCCCTCCCCCTAGTCCCTCCTCCCTACCTTTTATCTTAGCCTGCTTGGCTCTCTCTCTCTTATTCCTGATGAAAGGCTTATGCTCGAAACGTCGAATTCTCTATTCCTGAGATGCTGCCTGGCCTGCTGTGCTTTGACCAGCAACACATTTGCAGCTGTGATCTCCAGCATCTGCAGACCTCATTTTTTACTCGAAGGTGCAAAACCTGACCTACTCTTGGGAAATAAGGCAGTGCAGGTGACTGAGGTGTCAGTGGGGGAGCACTTTGGGGCCAGCGACCATAATTCTATTTGCTTTAAAATAGTGATGGAAAAGGATAGACCAGATCTAAAAGTTGAAGTTCGAAATTGGAGCAAGGCCAATTTTCATGGTATTCGGCAAGAACGTTTAAACACTGATGGGGGCAGATGTTCGCAGGTAAAGGAACGGCTGGAAAATGGGAAATAATGAGTTAACAAGAGTCCAGAGACAGTATATTCCTGTTCAGCTGAAAGGCAAGGCTGGTAGGTGTAGGGAATGCTGGATGACTAAAGAAATTGAGGATTTGGTTCAGAAAAAGAAGGAAGCATATGTCAGGTACAGACAGGATCGATCGCGGGAATCCTTAGATCCATATAATGGCAGTAAGAGTATATTTAGAGCCATAGAGATGTACAGCATGGAAACAGACCCTTCGGTCCAACCTGTCCATGCCAACCAGATATCCCAACCCAATCTAATTCCACCTGCCAGCACCGGGCCCACATCCCTCCAAACCCTTTCTATTTATATACCCATCCAAATGCCTCTTAAATGTTGCAATTGTACCAGCCTCCACCACATCCTCTGGCAGCTCATTCCATACACGTACCACCCTCTGCATGAAAAAGTTGCCCCTTCGGTCTCTTTTATATCTTTCCCCTCTCACCCTAAACCTATGCCCTCTAGTTCTGAACTCCCCAACCTCAGGGAAAAGACTTTGCCTATTTACCCTATCCATGCCCCTCATGATTTTATAAGGTCATCCCTCAGCCTCCGACGCTCCAGGGAAAACAGCCCCAGCCTGTTCAGCCTCTCCCTGTAGCTCAGATCCTCCAACCCTGGCAACATCCTTGTAAATCTTTTCTGAACCCTTTCAAGTTTCACAACATCTTTCCGATAGGAAGGAGACCAGAATTGCACACAATATTCCAACAGTGGCCTAACCGATGTCCTGTACAGCCGCAACATGACCTCTCAACTCCTGTACCCAATACTCTGACCAATAAAGGAAAGCATACCAAACGCCGCCTTCACTATCCTATCTACCTGTGACTCCACTTTCAAGGAGCTATGAACCTGCACTCCAAGGTCTCTTTGTTCAGCAACACTCCCCAAGACCTTACCATTAAGTGTATAATTTAAGAGCGAAATCAGGAGGGCGAAAAGGGGGCATTAGATAGCTTTGGCAAATAGGATTAAAGAGAATCCAAAGGAATTTTATAAATATATTAAGGACAAAAGGATAACAAGGCAGACAATATGACCCCTCAAAAGATCAGCAAGGCAGCCTATCTGTGGAAGTACAGGAGATGGGGGAGATACTAAACAAGTATTCTGCATCAGTATTTACTGTGAGAAGGACATGGAAGATATGGAATGTGGGAAATAGATGGTCCACATTATAGACGAGGAGGTGGTGAATGTCTTAAAACGGAAACAAGTGGATAAATCCCCAGGACCTGATCAGGTGTACCCTCGAACTCTGTAGGAAGGTAGGGAAGGGATTGCGGGGCTGCTTGCTGAGATATTTGTATCATTGATGGTCACAGATGAAATGCCGGAAGACTGGAGGTTGGCTAACGTGGTGCTACTCTTTAAGAAAAGTGGTAAGGAAAAGTCAGGGAACTATAGACAGGTGAGCCTGACATCGGTGGAGGGCACGTTGTTGAAGGGAATCCTGAGGGACAGGATTTACATGTATTTGGAAAGGCAAGGACTGATTACGGATAGTAAACATGGCTTTGTGTGTGGGAAATCATGTCTCATGAACCTGATCGAGTTATTTTGAGGGCAGAGCGGTGAACGTGATCTATATTGACTTCAGTAAAGCGTTCGACAAGGTTTCCCATTGTAGGCTGGTTACCAAGATTATATCTCATGGAATACAGGGAGAACTTGCCATTTGGATATAGAACTGGCTTCAAGGTAGAAGATAGAGGGTGGTGGTGGAGGATTGCTTTTCAGAATGGAGGCCTGTGACCAGTGGAGTGCCACAAGGATTGGTGCTGGGTCCTCTACTTTTTGTCATTTACATAAATTATTTGGATGTGAAATAGGAGGTTTAGTTAATACGTTTAGAGATGACACCAACATTGGAGGTGTAGTGGGCAGCGAAGAAGATTACTCCAGAGGACAATGAGTCTTTAATCAGATGAGCCAATGGACTGAGGTGTGGCAGATGGAGTTTAATTTAGATAAAATGTGAGGGGCTGCATTTTGGTAAGGCAAATCAGGAAAGGACCTGCACATTTAATGGGAAGGTCCTGAACGAAGAGGCTTGGAGTACAGGTTCATAGTTCCTTGAAAATGTAGTCGGAGGTAGATAGGATAGTGAAGGTGGTGTTTGGCATGCTTGCCTTTATTGGTCAGAATATTGAGTACAGGAGTTGGGAGGTCATGCTGTGGCTTTACAGGACATTGGTTAGGCCACTTTTGTAATATTGTATGCAATTCTGGTCTCCCTACTATTAGAAGGATGTTGTGAAACCTGAAAGGATTCAGTGAAGATTTACAAGGATATTACCAGGGTTGGAGAGTTTGAGCTACAGGGAGAGGCTAAATAGGCTGAGTTGTTTTCCCTGGAGTGTCAGAGGCTGAGGGGTGACCGTTTAGAGCTTTATGAAATCATGAGGGGCATGGATAGGATAAATAGACAGTCTCTTCCCGGAGGTGGGGAAGTCCAGAAATATAGGGCCTAAGTTAAGGGCGAGGGGGGGAAAAGTTTAAAAGGGACCTAAGGGGCAACTTTTTCACACAGAGGGTGTTACGTGTGTGGAATGAGCTGCCAGAGGAAGTGGTGGAGGCTGGTTTAATAACAACATTTAAAAGGCATCTGGATAGGTATATGAATAGGAAGGGTTTAGAAGGATATGGGCCAAGTGCTGGTAAATGGGACTAGAGTAAGTTAGGATATCTGGTCAGCATGGACAAATTGGACTGAAGGGTCTGTTTGTGTGCTGTACATCTCTATGACTCTATGACATAAATCCTGGCACACTGGACAGGCAACACCACTGCCTGGCTGCACACCATGTGCTGATCAGAACGGTGTTAATCCCTGACTATATCATCCCCTACTACCACCACATTCTCCTTATGAAATCATGAAGCATAAATTGGCTGAGCTGGAATGAGAGAATACATTAGAAGACATGGCTGTACATAAACAATGGATAATCTTTAAAGAACTAAAATATGACTTAACTACACATTCCTTCAAGGGGCATAAACTCACCGAGATCAGCCCGCTGTGGCTAACAAAGGTCAGCCAACAAAGGAAGATTTATGATTGCATGCTTTTCTTTCAATGCAATGCAAAGTTATTCAGAAACAGAAGTAAAGCTGAGGATTGGGAGGCCTACAGAATACAGCAAAATGGAAGACCAAGAAACAAATAGGGAAAGGGAGAATGGAATATGAATGCAATCTGACAAAAAATATAAAACCAGACGGTAAAACCTTCTATAGGCATGTGAAAAACAAAATGTCTGGCTAAATCAAATGTGGGTTCATTACAGCAGAGTCAGGAGAATTCAGGAACACAGAAATGGCAGACAAACCAACTGATTGCTGTAGATCTGTTTTCACTGAGGAAGATACCAGACATTTCCTAGAACTTAAGATCCAAGTGGCTAGGGAAAATGAGGAGTTGAAAGAATTTAGAATTAATAAGATGATTGTACTGGAGAAATTAATGGGGCTCAAGCTGATAGACCCCCGGGACCTGACAAGCTAAATCTCTAAATCAAAGGAGGTGGCTATGGAAATTATTCATGCATTGATGAGATCTCCCAAATTTCTATACATTCTGGAACTATTCCTACAGATTAGAAGGCTATAAATATCATGCCACCATTTCAGAACAGAGCAAGAGTCAATCTTGAGCGGCACGGTGGCTCAGTGGTTAGCACTGCTGCCTCACAGCACCAGAGTCCCAGGTTCAATTCCAGCCTCGGGTGACTGTCTGTGTGGACAGCGTGGGTTTCCTCCGGGTGCTTCGGTTTCCTCCCATAGTCCAAAGATGAGCAGGTTAGGTGAATTGCCCCTAGTGTTAGGTGCATTAGTCAGAGGGAAATGGGTCTGGGTGGGTTACTCTTCGGAGGGTAAGCGTGGACCAGTTGGGCCGAAGGGCCTGTTTCTACACTGTAGAGAATCTAATCTTGTATTGGCAGATTTAAACAAGTGGGATATTGCAAAGATCATTACTGGGGCCCGAGCCATTTGCTAAATCAATATCTCTCTCAAAGATTTGAGAATTAGGGACCAAATGTAAAATTTCCAAATTTGCAGATGGTACAAAGTTAGGTGGGAAGGTGCATTGTGTGGAGGACGTACAGCAGCTTCAGAAAGATTTGGATAGGCTTAGTGAGTGGACATGAACATGACAGATAGAATACAATGTAGGTAGGCAAGCTATGAAGGAGGACTATTGGAATGTATGCCTTTATTGCAACAGCATTAAGAATACAGAAGTGACAAAGTCTTGTTCAATTGTATAGGAGCTTGGTTAGACTGCACCTGGAGTACGGTGTGCAGTTTTAGTCTCCTTACCAAGCTATCATTGCTACAGAGGGATTGCACCAAAGCTTCAAGAGAAACTAAGAAACAAATTGCTGAAGAAACTCTATGGAGAGAAAGCAAAGTTAATGTTTCAAGTCCAATACCCCTTCTTCAGAACAGGTCACCAGACTTGTTCCCAGGATGGTAGGACCATCCCATGAAGAGAGAGACTGAGCAAAATGGGCTACGTTCCTTTGAGTTACAAAGAGAGAGAGGTGGCCTCCTGAAACCTACAAAATACAGTCAGTTCTGCTGTAACGCGGTAGTTCCATTCTCGTGCAATCCCATGTTATAAGAAAATCACGTAATAGCAGCACCATTTAAACTAATGGGACTGGAATCACGTTATAATCAATACACACTTTAAAAGTGTGCGCCAAAGAAACAGTGTCCCCAATTCATCCATCACCTTGTAGCAAATTTGTATGAACAAAATGCGCATCATAGCAGAACAACCTATACTGAAAAGGAATAGACAGGGTAGATGTAGTTAAGATATTAGTCGAAAAGTGTGGCATTGCAAAAAACACAGCAGGTCAGGCAGCACCCGAGGAGCAGGAGAGTTAACGGTTCAGGCCTAAGCCCTTCAGCTGGCCAGCTGCGTTTGTCTAGTGCCGTACTTTTCGACTCTGATCTCCAGCATCTGCAGTCCTCACTTTCTCCACAGCTAACACATTACCCCTGAATGGGTGTCTGGAACCTTGGGTACAATTTAAATATGACGAGATACTTTTTAGGTCCAAGATGAAGAGAATCCTTTTCACTGGGAAGGTTGTGAACCTTTGGAATTCTCTAGCACACGGGCCTGTGGAAGCTCAGACTGTGAGTACGGTTAAGGTAGAGATCGCCAATGACATTAAGAGTTGTAGAGATGGGGTAAATAATTTAAAGCTACAGCTATAAGTTCTGTGTCTTACAATTGTGTCCTCCACAACCACCTGAAGGAGCGTCGCTCCAAAAGCTAGTGTGCTTCCAATTAAATCTGTTGGACTATAACCTGGTGTTGTGTGATTTTTAATTTTGTACACCCCAGTCCAACACCAGCATCTCCAAATCATAGCAGGTGTTGCTATTCGCAATAATATGTGCAGAGGATGTCATTCAGTCCAAACCTCAGGGCATGTTATTCCCTATAATAGAGGCTGATATTCTCAATAATATATGCATGAGCTGATATTCTCCAGGATACACATATTTGTCATGTTCGACTCATTCTGGGACTCAGGATGTTACCCAGCACATGGAAATGAAGTCTGACTTTAGGCACATTGAGGTGTGAAGAGGCGCTGACAGCCCAGAGAGAAACCACAATGCACCAAACTGCATCAGTACATCAGACAAGAGAATGCATTTGCAAATTCTGCGGTCATAACTGTTTATCACAATTGTGCTAAACAATTGTTAAAGTTCACAGCCCATTAGTCACACAAGTGTCTTGTTAACTACCAAATGCAATATGTGCTCAATGCATCAGTTACATTTATCAGTGCACTAATGACTAACATTAGCATGTTCATAACACATACGGTGAGAAACTAAACTGGGGCAAGTCTCACCACACAGATCCTCCTTTTTGAATCTACCTGACAATCACAGTGGTTGCAACTATTTCTAACAATATCCATCAACTGAAATGCAAAGTAAAACTTAAAAATAGAAGTAATGAAGTTACCAAATAACAAGAAACCTTCTGAATAAATGGATGGGTGACCCTCACCCTGAATAAACTGGCTGTGTATAGTTTGGTTTGGGGGGTGGGGGTGGGGCACGAGGGGACCCTGCACAGGATATGCAGGCAGCTTAATTCTTGCTTTCAGTGGGAAATCTCAGATGTGCTTTCAGGACCAGGGAGGTGAGGATTCTGAAAAGTAGTGATAGCTCATAAATTCGAGGGAACTCACTACACTAGGAAGGGTCACTCGATCCAAAACGTTAATTCCGATTTCTCTCCACAGTTGCTGCTACACCTGCTGAGGTTTTAACAGCAATTTCTGTTTTTGTTCCTGATTTATTCTTTCGATTTTTATTTGCCGCATTAACGCTTTGATTGCTGAATTATCAGGAGTAATTGCTCATGGCAGAGATAATTGTGAATTAAAAGAATATTGAATCACCTTGGAGAGGAAGGTATTGTATGGAGACAAATTGAATAGTGCTTCCTGTAATTTTCATTTTGAAATGTTTTGCCCTCAGGCTATATGTTTGACATGGAATGAATATTGTAAATATTCAGTATTACAATCTTATTGAGGTGCTTAAGAATGGAAAATGAATTATGGAGACAAACTGAATTTTATTGCACTAACCTCGTGTTGTGATTTTTAACTTCTTCTTCTAGAAATATAGTGAATTTAGAAATGAGTGTATTTTTGGGGAAACAGAAACTGTTTCAACTCTGGAACAATGCTGGAATATTAAGAGATATAAACGCTGACACAGACAATCAGATTGTGAGTTAGGCGAGTGCTCATTGCTGGGAAAGTCTCCCGCGAGGAGAATTAGAACACACTGTTCGGAGAGTGTCTGAATTTGCAGATGTGAGGTTGTTTTGTGAAGGAGAAGAAACTGTGGGCTGTGATGGAACCAATTAAAAAGCAACCAAACTGGTTTGGTTTCAACCTGATCTACAACTCTTAACTTTAAAACAAAACAACTGCTTTTATAGTTCCAACTTAGGCAACGATGAGGAATCAGCTGGATGTACTCAGTAATTGCATCAGAAAGGGAGCAGGGGGAATTGATAATTCAGGGTAAAACTCCCTCCTTAGTACAGTCCTCACGTACCTTACCTGCAGCTGTAACTCTGTATTCTGTGTTGAGGTTCCTGAAGAAGGGCTTATGCCCGAAACTTCAAATTTCCTGTTCCTTGGATGCTGCCTGACCTGCTGCGCTTTTCCAGCAACACATTTTCAGCTCTGATCTCCAGCATCTGCAGACCTCACTTTCTCCCCAAGGAAACCTGTTGCTGATTACCATGTACCACCTCATCTCAGCTGACAAATCAGTACTCTTCTGTGGCAAACAGCGCTTGAAAGAAGCACTGAAAGTAGTAAGGTACTACACTCAAGATGGGAGATTTCAATCTCCCATTACCGAGTGTCTTTCTGTAGCACCACGTCTGATTGAGTTCAAAAGGAGTTTGCAGCAGGTAGTGAGGGAACCAACAAGGGGAAGAAAACCATACTTGACCTCCTCCTCACCATATGCAAGCTGCAAAGGCACCTCCCTCTGACAGTAGTGATGGCACATGTTGTATTTGGTAGTCATTGTGGAGACAAAGTCCTGCCTTAAATAGACTTCACCTCTATCGTGAAGCAGTGGAACCACAATCTATAACCTGGCATATCCACAACCTGCAATTCCCATCAAACCATGGTTCAAGAGGGGAGGAGGCTATCCTGGGGCAATCCCTCATATAATTAAAATGTGGTGATGACATGGTCACGTTTTATAATACAGGACTACCTAGATGCCAAGCAGTGTGCAATAAACAGAGCCAAACAATTCTGCAGCCAATGGATCAGCACTAAGCTTTGTACTAAGCCTGCTCCATCCAATGGACAATTAAACAATTCACTGGAGAAGGAGACGGCTCAAATCATACCCAACCTCAATGACGGGGCAGCCCAGCGCATCGTATGAAACATCCGGCTGAAGCATTCGCACCAACCTCCAGCCAGAAATGCCGAGTGCATGATCAAGCTCAGTCACATCCGGAGGTCCCTGGAATCTCACATGCCAGTTTCAAACAGTTCAATTCCTCCCACATGACATCAATCAAACATTTGGGAAGCAATCGATACTGCAAAAGGTATGAGCCCTGACAACATTCCAGCAATAGTACTGAAGTTTGATGGTTCAGAACTAGCCAAACTATTCCAGTGTAGTTACTAAATTGGCAACTACCCAACAGGAAGTAAGATTGCCCAGATCTGTCCTATCCACAAAAAAACAGGACAAATTCAACCTCCTCAATTGCAGCCTTATCATCTACCCTCAACCATCAAAGTAACAGAAGAGATCATCAATAGTGCTATCACAGACTACGTACAAAGGAATAACCTGGTCACAAATGCTCAATTTAGCTTCCAGTAGGGTCTCTCAACTCCTGACCTTATTACAGCCTTGATCCAAACATGAACAATAGGGTGAGTTCCAGGGTGAGCCGGTAATGACTGTATTTGATATCAAGGCTGCATTCAACGGAGTGTGCTGTTGAGGAACCCTAACGTAACTGGAATCAATGGGAATCAGGGGACAGGCGCTCTGCTGGTTGGAGTCATATCTGGCACATAGGCAGATGGCTGTGGTTGTTGGAGGTCAATCAACTCAGTTCCAGAACATTCTGCAGGAGTTCCTCAGGGTAATGCCCTAGGCCCAATCATCTTCAGCTGCTTCATCAATGACTTTCCCTCCACCATAAGGTCAGAAGTGGGGATGCTTGTCGATTGGACAATGCTCAGCACCATTTGCAGCTCCTCAGACACCGAAGCAGTCCTCTTCCACAGACAGCAAGACCTGGACAATATCTAGGCTTCGGCTGACAAGTATCAAGTAATATTCATGCCAAAGACAAACTGAACTGGAGCCATGTACATACTATGGCAAAAGGAATATGTCAGAAGCTGGGAATTCTGTACAAAGTAACTCACCTCCTGGTTCCCAAAGCCTATCCACCACAAGGCACAAGTCAGGGATGTAATGGAATTCTCTCCACTTGCCTGGATGAATGTGCCACTAAAAACACCCCAACAGTTCAATCAGCTCAATGAACAAGTAGTCAACTTGGCTGGCACCCCCATCCTTCAGTGATCCTTCTCCCCTACCACACAATGGGAACACGGTGTACCATCTACAAGATGCACTGCCTTCAGTCACCCAGCCTCCTTCGCCAGAAACAGATTTTCCTTCTTTACTCGGTAAAAATTGTTCATAACTCTGAACACCTCAATCAGGTCACTATTTAATCTTCTCTGCTCCAAGGAGAATAAGCCCATTCTCTCTAATCTTTCCTGATGTCTAAAATCTTTTATTTCTGGCATTTTGATTGATAATATTGATTTCAAATTTCATCTGCCATGGTGGAATCTGAGATGAAAAAACTGCAGATACTGAAATCCAAATTAAACAGGCAGGAGGCTGGAAGAACACAGCAAACCAGACAGCATCAGGAGGTGGAGAGGTTGACATTTCGAGCGTAAGATAAGATGAAGCCCAAAGGGGCTGTAAAATAAATGGGAGAGGGTTGGTGCCGGGGGGAAGGTAGCTTGGAAAGCGATAGGTGATGAAGGTGGGGAGTGATGGTGATAGGTTGGGGCGGAGGGTGGGGTGGATAGGTGGGAAGGAAGATGGGCAGGTAGGACAGTTCAACCCCACCATCCTGTGGCCGACCACATCAACTCCCCCTCCCACTCCACCAGCGATGTGCAGATCCTGGGCCTCCTTCACTGCTAAATCCTAGCCACCTGATGACTGGAGGAAGAATACCTCATCTTCTGCCTTGGGACCCTCCAACCACATGGAATCAATGTCGATTTCACCAGTTTCCTCATCTGACCAGCTCAATCAGCTGCAGATACATCTGTCCATGATGGTATCGATAAGAGTGACCACCACACAGTCCTTGTGGATACAAAAGGGTCACTCTTATCGATACTGTCATGGACAGAGGTATCTGCAGCTGGCAAATTGGTAAAGATGAGATCAAGTGTGTTTTTGTTGGCTCCAACACCACCTGCCACAGACCCAGTCTAGCAGCGACGTCCTTTAGGACCTGACCAGCTCAAACAGTAGTGCTGCTGCCAAGCCACCCTTGGTGGTGGACACTGAAATCCTCCAGCTACAGTACATTTTGCATCCTCAGTGCTTCCTTCAAGTGCTGTTTGACATGAAGGACATTGCTTCATCTAGCCGATAGGATAGAGCTGGAAAAGGGTTTCTTGCATATTTGGATGAGAAGCCATGAGACTTCATGGGGTCCCGAGTCAATGTTGAGAACTCCCACAGCAACTGCCTCCCAACTGTATACAACTGTGCTGCCATCTCTGCTTGGTGGGTCAGGATACACCCAGGAATGGTGATGGTGTCTGGGATGGTTTAAGGTACAACTCAGTGGGTATGACTATGTCAAGCTATTGCTTAACTAGTCTGTGAGACAGTTCTCCCAATGTTGGCACCAGCCCCCAGATGTTACTAAAGAGCACTTTGCAGAGTTGACAGGGCTGTATCTGTTATTGTCTTTTCCGGTGGTTCAACCAGTTACATTCCATTCTTCCTTTCTTGCAGTTAATAAAACTGATTGGGTTGCTCTGCTATTTCAGAAGGCAGCTAAGAAAGATCGTTATTGCAGTGGGTCTGGAGTCAGACCAGATAAGGATGGCAGTCCATTTCTCTAAAGGACATTTGTAAATCAACTATTTTCAGCTCTGATCTCCAGCATCTGCAGACCTCACTTTTTACTCGTAGGTTTTTATAACAAACTAGGAGAAAGTGAGGACTGCAGATGCTGGAGATCAGAGCTGAAAATGTGTTGCTGGAAAAGCGCAGCAGGTCAGGCAGCATCCAGGGAACAGGAGAATCGATGTTTTGGGCATAAGCCCTTCTTCAGGAAGGGCTCATGCCCGAAACATCGACTCTCCTGCTCCTTGGATGCTGCCTGACTTGCTGTGCTTTTCCAGCAACACATTTTCAGCTTTTATAACAAACAGTAATTACTTCTTAACTACCATTAGGTTTTTATTTGCAGATTTCTTATTGAATTAAAATTCTACTAATTGCTGTAGTGGGATTTGAATCCAGGTCCCCAGACCATTACCTAGATCTCTGGAATACGAATCCAGAAACAATAGCACTAAGCCATCAATTCTCCTAATTTGCACATAGCAAGATCCCACAAAGGTATGGGATTAGATAATATGTTGAGTAACATGGGTTTAGGATTATATATTGAACCAGGACAGAGAGGAGAACTCCCCAGCTCTATAATGAAGAGTGCACGAAGATCTTTCAGACCTATCTAACAGAACAGATGCAAGTACCTGATGCCAGTTCTCCCTCACCTGTCCCACATACAGCGTTGCAAGACCCTTGGGTGAGGCAACGACAAGCAGAACTGATGGAACAAAAGAAACCTGTTCAGCATGGACGAGTTGGACCAAACGGTCTGTTTCCACGCTGTACATCTCTATGACTTCCCACAAAAAGTCACACAGACAAAGCTTCCAAAATCTAGATAAAGGTTTCTATGAGGACAGAAGATTGAAGTGTGCCACATCACTCAGACTGTTGTGCACCTCCCTTGTGCCTGTAATAACTGCCTTTCCCAATACGCAATGTCAGGAATGTGATGTGGAACAATCTAATTCTCTACTCCTACACATGGCTAACGTGATGTGAAAATTACACTTGCACAGACAACCACACCCCAACATAAGCTTTGTTTCCTGTTGTGTCTCAATGGTTCAGCACTAACTGAGTGAACCAGTTATCCTGCATGATTCAGATCCATTAGAATTCACATTCCATCCACAGATATGATGCACTGGGCTTACACATCAAAACAGGCCCACAAGCAAAGCCCAGGGAGAAATGGGCCTGTGTTCAGTGGGTATCTATAGCTTGAAACCTAAATAAGACAGTAGTGAATGGAGTAAGTGATGAGCAGGGATAAGGTAAATGTGTGACAGGGCTAGGATGGCATCAGAGGACGGAGAAGATTGGAATGATCACCCAGTGAGAGTCTGAACCTTGCAACATGTTAAACTTAATTTGTCTTGATCCATTTCGATGAATTATTCAAATCCAAGGTCATGCATCTCTGATGGCATTGTGGGTATATCTACAACCATCTCCCCACCACCACCAGCACCACCCTGCTGAGCGCAGGGGCCTCAGCACTACCTTCTCAAGGGAAGAACACAGCCCATATGCAATCCTTTATTCTTTTCATTGCATACGGGCTGTGTTCTTCCCTTGAGAAGGTAGTGCTGAGGCCCCTGCGCTCAGCAGGGTGGTGCTGGGGGAGATGGTTGTAGATATACCCACAATGCCATCAGAGAGGGAATAACAGGATTTTGATCCAGTGACAGTGAAGGAATGCTGATATATTTTTAAGTCAGGATGGTGACTGGCTCAGAGGGAACTTGCAGGGGGATGGCATTCCCATGTATCTGCTGCCCTTGTTCTTCTGGGATGGAAGTGGTCATTGGTTTGGAAGTTCCTGTCAAAGCAGCCTTGGTGAATTTCTGCAGTGCATCCTATAAGTGGCTCACACTGCTGCTACTAAACATCAGTGGTGGACATAATGCTATTCAAGTGGGCTGCTTCATTCTCGATGGTGTCATTGGATCTGTGCTTAACCAGTTAAGTGGAAAGAATTCAGATGGCTAAATTTTTATAGATGCACCCTGGGAGCATCCTATTCAGACACATCACTGCTTGATATGGCAAGTGCTCTGCTCAAGGTCACAAGAAATTATGGACAGTTATGAACACAGTCCAGTCTATCATGAAAATCAACTTTCTTTCCATTGATTGCGTCTACACCTCTCGCTGCCTAGGGAAGCTGCCAACAGAACCAAAGACCCCTCTTGCCCCACTTATACTCTCTTCCACCCTCTTCCATCAGGCAGAAGATATAAAAAAAATTGAAAAACACATACCAACAAATTGAAGAACAGCTTCTTCTACACTGTTATCAGATTTATGAAACTCTCAAACATTAAGAGTTATCTTTCTCTGTAGCTGTAATACTATATTCTGCATTCTGTTCTGATACCCTGATATATTTATGTAAGGTAAGAGTTATCTGGTGAGCATGTAAAACAATACTTTTCACTATGCCTCTAACTTTCTCTAAGCAGCCATAATTTTTATATGATTGGTCCAGTTCAGTTTCTGGGAGAAAGTGAGGACTGCAAATGCTGGAGATCAGAGTCAAAACGTGTGGTGCTGGAAAAACACAGCCGGTCAGGCAGCATCCGAGGAGCAGGAGAGTCAACGTTTTGAGCATAAGCTTTTCATCAGGAATTCCTGATGAACAGCTTATGCTCAAAATGCCAACTCTCCTGCTCCTTGGAAGCTGTCTGACCAGCTGTGTTTTTCCAGCACCACACGTTTTGACTGAGTTCAGTTTCTGGTCAATGGTTAACCCTCCAGATGTTATTAGTCAGGGCTCAGATGGTAATGCCACTGAATATCTAACGGATGATTCTCTCTCTTTTTACAGGTGGTCATTGTTTGGCACTTCTCGTCAGCCCAAGCCTGGATATTGTTCAGATCTTGCTGCATTTGAGGAATCATGAATGGTGCTCAACATTGCACAATCATTGGCAAACATCCCCAGTTCTGACCTTATGATAGAGAAAAGATCATTGATGATGCAGTTGAAGATGATTCAGTTTAGGGCACTACCCTGAGGAACTCCTGCAGAGATATCCTAAGATGACTGATCACCAGCAACAGCAACAATCTTCCTCTGTGCCAGATATGACTCCATCCAGTGGAGCAATTTCCCCCAATTCTCACTGACTCCAGTTTTGCTAGGGCTTTATGATACTACACTCAGTCAAACACTGCCTTGTTGTCAATTTGTAATGTCATGCATTTCAGACAATGAGAGCAGTGACATTTAAACTTTTCATTGAATTTACAGCAAAGAAACAGGCCATTCAGTCCAACCATTTTGTACTAATGTTCATATTTCACTCAACTCTCCTATACTTCAATTTTCCTTATCTCAATCTTTCAGCAAAACTTTCCATCCCCCTTTTTGATCATGTATTCCTCTAGTTTCCTTCCTAAGGTGTCAAAATTATTTATTTCAACCACTTCCTGTTAAGTAAGGTCCATCCATGGCTTACTAAGATGGTTAAGGATAATATTAAATTAAAAGAGACTGTTTATAATATTGTAAAGAATTTTTGCAAGTCTAAGAATTGGGAGAGTGATCTTTTATTATGGGGAATTGAATATCAACATAGTGAACCGACACTGTAGCTGCGTTGGACATTGATGGGACCACATCTGGAGTACTGAGTGCAATTTTTGGTCTCCTTATTTGTACATGGATAGAAATGTGTTGGAAATTTGCAGAAGATTTACCTTATTCATTCCTAGGATGAAAATGTTATGAAGACAAATTGAACAGGCGAGGCCTACATTTAGTTGAGTGCAGAAGAATGAGGAGTGATCTACTCAAACATGCAAACACCTCGAGGGGTCAGGGTAGGGTGAAGACTAGGAAGATGTATCTATTCGTGGGAGAAAGTAATTCTTAAAAAATGCCAGCTAGTTTTGGAGGTTTCCTTTTTAAGACAAAAATGAAGAGAAGTTTCTTCCCTTAAAGAGCTGTTATAGAGTGTAGAATTCTCTTCTCCAGATCAGAGAGAGAGGCTGGGGTTTCAAATGATTCAGATAGATCTTTGAAAGACAAGGCAGTCAAAGGTTCTGAAAGGGTTGACAGGAAGGAAAAATTCAGCCCACAACCAGATCAGCCATGACCTCACTGAATGGTTGAGCAGGCCTGAAGGGCCAGTGGCCAACTGTGGCTCCCCGCAAATCATGCTCCCATGAGCATTTTAGGAAAAATGTTGATCAAAGGGAATAAAATGAGTGTGAACTAGCTAGAAATAGGTCAACAAAGTGGAGGAGCTTTTTATAATTACCAAAAGGATAGTTGCCAAAGTGAACAAAGTAAAGGCAGGAGTAATTATCATGAGGAATAAGGAAATTACTGTGACATTGAACAAACACTTTGTATCAGTCTTCACAATATAATAAATATATTGCATTTTGGAAATAGAGGGTAATCGAGAGGATAAGAAGAGTGAGGAAATTAAGGTAATTAATATCATCAGAGAAAAAGTATTGGAGAAACTCGGTGGATTAAAATCCAACAAATCCCCAGTAACTGACACTCTACCTCCTAATGTGAAAAAAGTGAGCTTATTCACTGAGAATAGAGAAAAATAAT